>NC_074669.1:42875636-42903136 GCF_029448725.1 Salvelinus fontinalis
ATTATATATATATTTCTCATTTCCTCTCTCTGCAAGTGCTGGATTTTCACCCACAGCGACCAATGCACCATTGACTTGGCTCTTTACTCTGCGATGTTCACAGATCAACCCATCTTTCACAGTATAATATAATTTACCTATTGCCTTTTGCACTGCATCCCGCCATTTTACTGTGATGTCATACGAGGGTCTTGAACCTCCCTATTTGTGACATTTCTACCAATATTCCCCTAAAAATAAATACTTTATCCAAGAGTGTAATGATATATATATATTTTTACAGTTTTACCAATTCTGAAATTGTTCTGTATTAACCCCACACTCCTGCACACAGTAGCCTAATTACAATTCACCATCATCTGTCTGACTGTGTCTGTCCCAGTTAACCTGTGTCTCTGTAACAAGGCAGCGGCTCGTTTGTGACATGTGAGAGGAGGAGCCGACGCGAAGCAAAGTGTCTTGGCTGGGGACAGGGAACTGGGACGGGAGAACGTGCGGAGCCCCTTATCCATAATAATGACCCTGGTTCTTCCACATAATTAAAGCTCTGGTGCCCCTCTCCTCTCCTGCGTAAAGGCAAAGGGGGATTCATTCCCCACGTCTGTCTCTGGATCCCATCATAGCTAGAGGAGGTTTGGTTGGAAGAAACTTCTTCTGAAAGTCTCCAGTCCATTATATATCATTTCAAAACACATCCCAAGTCTAAAGGAGAAAAAACTTTTCATTTTTAATGACACTTCATGAATTATTCCATTTATTGTATACATGTTCTTTCAAAGGTAGCTGGGAAGCCATGAAAGGTGAGGCTTGAACCGTAAGGAGAGTCTTTTTGCTGCTAAGGAGAACTTAACGGTTGGCAAACTACACCTGTTGAGCACCATGGAAAAGAACAGAAAAATGAGTTGAAAACATTAAAGGGTTATTTCTCCCTTCAGTGTGGGAGACTTCCTTTTTTTCCCTTCCCTCTCTTATGTTTTTCTAGTCCTTCTCCCACTTCTCCCACTCCTCCCAGTCCTCCCACTTCTCCCACTCCTACCCAGTGTTGGTCCCAATTTCACTGGTTAACAAGAGGAGACATGAACTCAATACTCATTTACATAGCTACTACCAAAAGCACATAAGCTGACTTTCTTTCAGTTACTTTTTGAACTACGTAATTGGAACGAGTCATAAATAAGAAAGAACACTGTATTGTGGGACAGAATTCCTCTTCACCTGTCTGGCTAACTTTACTCAGTGTAGAAGTGCCAGAGTAATTCCTACTTATTATGTTCCCTTCAACCATAAAACAGAATTGGAATATTCCCCCAAAATGTCATACATGGACCGAATGTTGAAATGGTCCATTCGCAGTTGCACATTCACTTTAGTCTTGAAATGTAATGCCAAATGTCTTCATCTGTGAATTCAATGCTGCTGTTGGATTTTTCTGGCCGGCAAAATGTCATGAATGTGTATAAAGATGGCAGAGAACAGACGTCGTTGTTTCAGCAGTATCCACAGAGTTTTTAAACGATGGTTCAACCCACAAATAAATCAGCACAATCTATTTTCTCTGTTTTTTAAATTGCCGACGTCTTGGAGCTAGAATTGAGATATACTGTGCTAATGACCATACAAAGAAGAGTAACATAGAGAAATCTACAATACAGCAAAGTTATCAACAGAGGCATTTGTGGTAAGCTCATGGAGGCAGCCATCTTTTTGCAAGTCCGCCGTTGCAATATTGCTCATTGTTGCATATCCTGGGACTTTAACAGTACGCTGGTGGCTTCTTGAAGTGCTTCTGTTTATAAACCAATAATGATTATCTTTAATGCATGATTAATTAGTATGTCCTAAGGTACTAATTCCGTATTTTAATGTATTCTTTACACGCTGACTTGATTGCTTGGTTTGTGACCATTTTTTGCGTTAAAAGTTTAAAAACTCTAGACCTCATTAAGGGGTTGAATAGGAAAAAGATTTTAATTGCAATTCATTATGTATGACAAACGTTTTTTTATTCAACACTAACAAACACAGCTCATTACATTATAAGGAATGAAGTTGATTGTGGGCCATTCTTACAGTACTATACACTGTGTACAAAACACTGAGTGTTCATTATGAACACCTACTTCTTCCATGGAGTAGACTGACCAGGTGAATCCAGGTGAAAGCTATGATCTCTTATCGATGTCACTTGTTAAATCCACTTCAATCAGTGTAGATGAAGGGCAGGGGACAGGTTAAAGAAGGATTTAAGTGCCTTTGAACGGGGTATGGGTAGCTGGTGCCAGAAGCACTGGTTTGTGTCAAGAATTGCAACGCTGCACGGTTTTTCAAGCACAACAGTTTCCCGTGTGTATCAAGAATTCAACGCCACCCACAGTTGTGTTAAGTTGGCTGGAGGGACCATTCTTGATACACACATATTTTGTCTTGCCCTTTCACCCTCTGAATGGCACACATACACAATCCATGTCTCAATTGTCTCAAGGCTTCAAAATCCTTAATTAACCTGTCTCCTGCTCTTCATCTACACTGATTGAAGTGGATTTATCAAGTGACATCAATAAGGGATCATAGCTTTCACCTGGATTCACCTGGTCAGTCTGTCATGGAAAGAGCAGGTGTTTATAATGTTTTGTACACAGTATATATCATGTCTAACACTTTAAATGGAGAGATTGCAGTTTGCATATCTGACCAATAGGTGTCCCTGCAAACCACATAAATGTTATAAGACTGCGTCAGCGACCAGATTCAGTACTGCTACTGATGCTGCTGTTGCTAACACAACTATCACTGTCACTACTACTGCTACTGATGCTGCTGTTGCTAACACAACTATCACTGTCACTACTACTGCTACTACCAGTACCACCTCTAGAGATATTAGAAACTACAATTTTGCTCACTAATTAGATGATTATTTTGATAAGACATGCATCTTTATTTCCTGTCTGTTTACTGTCTGTGACAACATTACAGACATACAAAATGTATACACTAGTAAATTGTTCAGTACATGACCAAAATAGTAATCCTCTCATTGTTCAATTTGATTTCTTAGTTTGATATTGTTTGATAATGGACAGCGTATACATTAAAATAGTTGAAGATTTTCTTTTGTTTTTCTCATTTATGGAAGACTATTTGTTTACATGTTCTTAGACATGTTAAACACTATGCATTCTATGGGCACCCCTTGTGTACTCCAAAATGCAAATGGTGGCGGTGCCTCCAAAGTCCCACAGGCAAGGGATGCATACATATGTGTTCAATAAACATACACAAATGAGATAACAAGGTAGTACTGAGTACAAGGTCTTTGCAGGTCTTTGATAGCAAACCAGTAATGCTACAGAGGATTCTAATAGGTTGGCCTTTTTCAGTCTGTTGTTGGTCTACCATCTGGCCCGTGTTGCGACCACATCCCTTAGGCTGGCAAATAATGATCTCTCTCTCTCTCTCTCTCTCTCTCTCTCTCTCTCTCTCTCTCTCTCTCTCTCTCTCTCTCTCTCTCTCTCTCTCTCTCTCATATCCTTACTCACCCCAACCTGCTATGGCCTCATGGTGCTTGGGGGGTGGATGTGTGTTAGTGTCATCTCCCTTCTCTTCCTTTCTCTTTCGCTCAGTCTACCTCTGCAGTTCACCTCTGAGAGAGACAGAGAGCGAGAGAGAGAGAGAGCGAGAGAGAGAGAGAGCGAGAGAGAGAGAAACAGAGAGAGAGAGAGTGAGAGAGAAACGGAGAGAGAGAGAGAGAGAGAGGGTGGGTGGGTGGGCGGGAGAGAGAGAGAGGGAGTGAGAGAGATAGAGAGGGACAAGGGAGAGAGAGACAGAGAGAGAGAGGGAGAGATAGAGGGACGGAGGGAGAGAGAGACAGAGAGAGAGAGAGAGAGAGAGAGCTAGGCTTGTGAGATAAAAGGCAACAGGGGTAGAACCCCCTCCATCATCCTGCCCTCCAGGAGGCCCAGAGAATGAAGGATGAACAGAGGGATGAATGGAGGGATGAATGGAGGGATGAGAGGCCTGGCAGGGTGATGGAGATGTGAGGCACATTTAGATGTATCTTTTGCTGGTTAAAAAGCTGTTGACATTTTTTCCTCCCTCTCTCTCTCTCTCTTTCTCTCCCCTTTTGTTGCCTTTGGAGAGAAAATGCATGCAAATATTAGCACACCATGCATTCAAAACAGGAGGAAAAGCATATTCAAAATGTCAGGCTGGTTATTATTTTACACTGGGGCTCTTTAGAAACCAAAACAGCTGGAAAGAGCATGTGTCTCCCACAAGGTAATGTATGTTGTGTTGCATACTGTCACCGGTAGGGATCCAGTGGAGCATCCACCCATGCACCACTGCCAAACTGTGGCATTACCAGGGAGTTCTGTTTCCTCACCTGGCACAGGAATACAAACCAGGTTTACCACATGACGTCTCCTGTGATATGCTGTGATCGACTGGGAAACGAAGCGTGTTAAAGGGTTGATGCATCCAAATTAACCTCTTCCCATGGTTCCATTTCCCCCTCTCTCCCCCCTTCCTCTCTTCTCTCTTTCTATCCAGTGTTTCCCCACTTTACGGAATTTGCTGAAACACAACATCTGTGTTGTCACGCTGGGGTAGAGGAGGGGGGATATGGAGAGTCAGAGACTCTTTTTCCTGGAGCTCCAGTCCTCGCTCTGATCCAGGCAGAGCTGAGGCACGGCTCGCCCCAGGGAAGGCTCCAGGGCCTGGGTCAGCCATATGGCGGCAGAAGCCCCGGGTCCCGGAGGGCCCAACCCAGCACAGATAAGCTGGATCAGCTTCAGCTACTTCCTGCATGACCAGGGCCCAGGCCTGGGCCGTACCAACGAGCAGGTACGGGGGGGGGGGGGGGGGGGGGGGGGGTTCGCTATTACCTTGTTGTTTCACTGCATTTTCTTCCGTTTTGTGCCTATTGAACACAACCCTGATTTGTTTTCCATTAATACCAGAAATGCGGAGAGCACTGAGGTCACATCTGAGGGATGTCTCTTGGGAATCATCCTCTTTGTGTCTTATAAGCCTATCTGGGCTGTGGTTAGTGTCTAAATTACATGGGAAATATGGCAATAGTTGTCTGAACTCTAGACACATTGGCGAATTGGAAATATATTAAAACGGGCACCAGAGAAGTGTTATTGCAATGTCGCCATGTCAGTTAGTTTCTCTGCTGTGTGACAAATCTAATAACGCAAGAGACGGTATAGGTACACTATCATAACTGGGCCTTTGACTTATTCTGGTTTGTAATGTGCAATTTTTCAAAAAGAGAACAATACTCTGTCCTCCATAGTCGTGGGAAGTAAGGGTGCTAAGGGTGCTGCAGCAGCCCCTGAAACATCTGAAGAAACAAACTTTTGACATCCCCATTGCTGCACCTGAATATAGTTTTTAAAACAGGCTTGGATCCTGCCACCGGTTTAGGTGTTTAATGTAACAAAAGCCAAGGCCCGCAGGACCTCACCACTGCTGGGCTTCTATTACACAGAAACAGACAGACCATTTATCTGCTCCAAGCCAGGTACACTGGTACACAATTCTCTTCTGACAGAACGGCTGGTACCATTCTCCTCTGACAGAACGGACTGTACCATTCTCCTCTGACAGAACGGACTGTACCATTCTCCTCTGACAGAACGGACTGTACCATTCTCCTCTGACAGAACGGACTGTACCATTCTCCTCTGACTGAACGGACTGTACCATTCTCCCTTGACAGAACGTACCGTACCATTCTCCTCTGACAGAACGGACTGTACCATTCTCTTCTGACTGAACAGACTGTACCATTCTCCTATGACAGAACGGACTGTACCATTCTCCCTTGACAGAACATATTGTACCATTCTCCTCTGACAGAACGGACTGTACCATTCTCCTCTGACAGAACGGAATGTACCATTCTCTTCTGACAGAACGGACTGTACCATTCTCCTCTGACAGAACGGACTGTACCATTCTCCCTTGACAGAACGTATCGTACCATTCTCTTCTGATTGAACGGACTGTACCATTCTCCTCTGACAGAACGGACTGTACCATTCTCCCTTGACAGAACGTATTGTAACATTCTCCTCTGACTGAATAGACTGAACCATTCTCCCTTGACAGAACGTATCGTTCTATTCTCCTCTGACAGAACGGACTGTACCATTCTCCTCTGACAGAACGGAATGTACCATTCTCTTCTGACAGAACGGACTGTACCATTCTCCTCTGACAGAACGGACTGTACCATTCTCTTCTGACAGAACGGATTGTACCATTTTCCTCGGACAGAATGGGCTGTACCATTCTCCTCTGATACTCCTCTGAAAGAACAGACTGTACCATTCTCCTCTGACTGAACGGACCGTACCATTTTCCACTGGCAGAACGGACTGTACCCTTCTCCTCTGACAGAACGGACTCTACCATTCTCCTCTGACCGAAAGGACTGTACAATTTTCCTCTGGCAGAATGGACTGTACCATTCTCCTCTGACAGAACGGACTGTACCATTCTCCATTGACAGAACGTATCGTACCATTCTCTTCTGATTGAACGGACTGTACCATTCTCCTCTGACAGAACGGACTGTACCATTCTCCCTTGACAGAACATATCGTACCATTCTCTTCTGATTGAACGGACTGTACCATTCTCCTTTGACAGAACGGACTGTACCATTCTCCCTTGACAGAACGTATCGTACCATTCTCTTCTGATTGAACGGACTGTACCCTTCTCCCTTGACAGAACGGACTGTACCATTCTCCCTTGACAGAACGTATCGTACCATTCTCTTCTGATTGAACGGACTGTACCCTTCTCCCTTGACAGAACGTATTGTAACATTCTCCTCTGACTGAATAGACTGAACCATTCTCCTTTGACAGAACGTATCGTACCAGTCTCTTCTGATTGAACGGACTGTACCATTCTCCTCTGACAGAACGGACTGTACCATTCTCCCTTGACAGAACGTATCGTACCATTCTCTTCTGATTGAACGGACTGTACCATTCTCCTCTGACAGAACGGACTGTACTATTCTCCCTTCACAGAACATATCGTAACATTCTCTGACTGAACGGACTGAACCTTTATCCTCTGACAGAACGGACTCTACCATTCTCCCCTGCTAGAACGGACCGTATCATTCTCCTCTGACAGAACGGTCCCTACCGTGATCTGTGTGTACCAGACACATTGGTGGATGCTAGGCTACAACTCTCCATAGAGGAGGTGGACACAAATGAGATATGCTCCATTTTGGCTGTGAGTCACACATATACAGTATGAATGAAGGCGATTCTTGGTTTCTGTGTTCACTCAATCAAACAGTAGAGTAGTATTGAGACAGTACACAGTCATACCTTCCTTGACTACATGTAGTGTCTCTGAATATTGGTAGCTATAGGGAGGACTTCTGTTGATCAAACAATGATTCATGTACATGTTTCATAGTGAATAAAGTGCTCAATAGACCTAGATTACATTGGTGGTTTTACACCATGGGGGTGGGGGGGGGGGGGGGGCTATATTCAATGCTATGTGGCCACATCCCTCCCTCTACAAAATCTGCTTTCTACATCTTCAACATCCCTGTGTACAAGGCATTCCTCCTTTTGTTGTTCACTGTGTGTGTGTGTGTGTGTGTGTGTGTGTGTGTGTGTGTGTGTGTGTGTGTGTGTGTGTGTGTGTGTGTGTGTGTGTGTGTGTGTGTGTGTGTGTGTGTGTGTGTGTGTGTGTGTGTGTGTGTGTGTGTGTGTGTGCGAGAGAGAGAGTTGAGTTGCACCCAGGTTGAATGATTTTGCATTAGAAGCACTAAGTGTACCTTTTCAACACCTCTCATGTCGAACCAGACTGGACAAGATGAGGTTAAATGCATCGAAACCCTGTCAACATTACTTCCAGGTAGCCACAGCAGTGCAACATTATGGTCTATTTTTTGTATTCATTTAGTAGGCTATGACTAATATTCAATAGGCCAACTTAGAATCCTTATTTATTTGAGTAAAATAAGATTTTATACTGAGGGTTATTAACGTTAAAACGCAATTTGTTTGATTACCTTCGTAACAGGAGCAATTTTTTGTAACAATTCCAGAGCATCCCTACTGTGGTTAAAGTTGTTGGAATCCTTGCGAGTTAGGACAGTTTGACAGTTTAGCTGTGAGCAACAGTTCAGCGCGTGAACAGGACTGTCATCATTTTATATGTTCATAACATTGTCATAACATTGTCACAATTTACCCACACAACATTGTTATTTTCTCCACAATTGAAATGGCCAACTGCAAATCTGTTTACGTTTTGGGGACATATTTCCACTTCTGGGGTCTATGCAAACAAACTAATAATTCAACAACTCACTACCAGTCTGACTAGGCTGCGGTATTTACAAACTAATAATTCAACATCTCACTACCAGTCTGACTAGGCTACGGTATTTACAAACTAATAATTCAACAACTCACTACCAGTCTGACTAGGCTACGGTATTTACAAACTAATTCAACAACTCACTACCAGTCTGACTAGGCTACGGTATTTACAAACTAATTCAACAACTCACTACCAGTCTGACTAGGCTACGGTATTTACAAACTAATAATTCAACAACTCACTACCAGTCTGACTAGGCTACGGTATTTACAAACTAATTCAACAACTCACTATCAGTCTGACTAGGCTACGGTATTTACAAACTAATAATTCAACAACTCACTACCAGTCTGACTAGGCTACGGTATTTACAAACTAATTCAACAACTCACTACCAGTCTGACTAGGCTACGGTATTTACAAACTAATTCAACAACTCACTACCAGTCTGACTAGGCTACGGTATTTACAAACTAATTCAACAACTCACTACCAGTCTGACTAGATTACGGTATTTACAAACTAATAATTCAACAACTCACTACCAGTCTGACTAGGCTACGGTATTTACAAACTAATAATTCAACAACTCACTATCAGTCTGACTAGGCTACGGTATTTACAAACTAATAATTCAACAACTCACTACCAGTCTGACTAGGCTACGGTATTTACAAACTAATTCAACAACTCACTACCAGTCTGACTAGGCTACGGTATTTACAAACTAATAATTCAACAACTCACTACCAGTCTGACTAGATTACGGTATTTACAAACTAATTCAACAACTCACTACCAGTCTGACTAGATTACGGTATTTGCAAACTAATTCAACAACTCACTACCAGTCTGACTAGGCTACGATATTTACAAACTAATTCAACAACTCACTACCAGACTGACTAGGCTACAGTATTTACAAACTAATTCAACAACTCACTACCAGTCTGACTAGGCTACGGTATTTACAAACTAATAATTCAACAACTCACTACCAGTCTGACTAGGCTACGGTATTTACAAACAAACTAATAATTCAACAACTCACTACCAGTCTGACTAGGCTACGGTATTTACAAACTAATAATAGAGAGAGAGAGAGAGAGAGAGAGCGAGAGAGAGAGAGAGAGAGAGAGAGAGAGAGAGCGAGAGAGAGAGCGAGAGAGAGAGCGAGAGAGAGAGAGAGAGAGAGAGAGAGAGAGAGAGAGAGAGAGAGAGAGAGAGAGAGAGAGAGAGAGAGAGAGAGAGAGAGAGAGAGAGTTGAGTTGCACCCAGGTTGAATGATTTTGCATTAGAAGCACTAAGTGTACCTTTTCAACACCTCTCATGTCGAACCAGACTGGACAAGATGAGGTTAAATGCATCGAAGCCCTGTCAACATTACTTCCAGGTAGCCACAGCAGTGCAACATTATGGTCTATTTTTTGTATTAATTTAGTAGGCTATGACTAATATTCAATAGGCCAACTTAGAATCCTTATTTATTTGAGTAAAAAAAGATTTTATACTGAGGGTTATTAACGTTAAAACGCAATTTGTTCGATGACCTTCGTAACAGGAGCAATTTTTTGTAACAATTCCAGAGCATCCCTACTGTGGTTGAAGTTGTTGGAATCCTTGCGAGTTAGGACAGTTTGACATTTTAGCTGTGAGCAACAGTTCAATGCGTGAACAGGACTGTCATCATTTGAGAGAGAACCTCAGTCCCTAGAGAGAAAGAGTGAATCAGAGAGTGATTGAAATGTGGAGGCAAAAAAATAATCTGTATATTTCTGCATATCTTGTGTTTCAGGATCATCAGCTTGTCATTTCGGTTTTGTTTGGCGTCTTGGACTTGATTGAGGGATTTTATGGAGATGCTCATATTAACAAACTGACATGTTATTGTGTGTCTCTCTGAGTGACACCTTTTTGGTCTTCATCTCTAATAGGAAATGTCTTTCCTTTTGTATTTATAATGTTCTCTTAGAGACCTGCTGCAGGGGCCACTGGGAGACTCCTCCTTTCTTATTTCAGTCTCTTTGTTGATAGACTCACACACACACACGCGCGCACACACACACACACACACACACACACACATTGTTTCTTTCTAGTTGACAATATAAATGTAACATATTTCACATTCGCTAATTATGAATTCGATAGAGGCCCATCAAGGCCTTACCCTCTCTCACCTAGTTTGCTAATTCATCTGCTATGTTTATGCTGAACCATTATCGCCTTGACAGTTATTTCTCCTTCATCTCTGGAAGGGTCTCTTTCATGCCACATTACTAGGCTGGATGTGACACCTCCTCTGACTCCACTGATCAGGCGTGTCGCGCTGGGGACAAAAGCCCAAACGACACTGAGATGACTCTAACTGAGACGTGTCGTGATTCTTGAAGATAGATATGAGATATTTTTAAATGAGGGATTCATGGAAAAAGGACTTTGTGATTCTGGAATGTCTAATGTTAATGTTCTCCTTTGGATATAAAAATAATCTTTGACATTTTTTTTTCCTGGATCAAAAGTGATGGAGTAGTGTTTCTGTGAGCCTGTATGAATCAGGTATTCTTTCTGGTGTGACTGACAAGACAATAGGAAAGTTAACCCTCATCAGGGGCCATATGTATCAAATGCATCAGAGTAGGCGTGCAGATCTTGGATCAGGTTCCCCCTGTCTATGTGATCTTATTTATTATGATTTAAAAGGCTAAACTGATCCTCGATCGGCAATCCTACTCTGAGACACTTGATACATACAGCCTTTGTTTGTCATGCTGATGCCATACTCCTGTGAAAGCACTCAAATTAAATGTAATGGGGGATAAATACAGGACGATTATGTAGATAGAAAGAAAATCTGCTCTAGTTTTAAAGTTTAGAACATATGAATCTAAGCTATAAAGTTTAAAACATATGAATCTAAGCTATAGCCAGCTAGCACATAACGTTCTGAGAACCAAATGTTTCTTAGATCTTGGTGAGAGCATGGTTGTCCTGGGGTTATTTTGCATACAACCTTCCCACAATGTTCTGAGAATGGTACAGGATACCCAGCTAGCACATAATGTTCTGAGAATGGTACAGGACACCCAGCTAGCACATAATGTTCTGAGAATGGTACAGGACACCCAGCTAGCACATAATGTTCTGAGAACCATAGGTTTCTTAGGTGGGAATTTCAGTACTTCAGCATAATGTTTCCTACAGGTTTCTTCATGATTCTATTTAAAGTCATGTTCTCAAATTGTTCAGAGAACGTTAAGAAACAACGTTCTTCTGTGGGAATTTCAGTACTTCAGCATAACACTTTTTGCAGGTTTCCTGATGGGTCTATTTAAAGCTATGTTCTCAGAACGTTTAGAAAACTTTCCATAAAAATCACAAGAAAACATTAGTAACTCTCAAAGAACATTCTAAGAATGTTATTTAAAAAGCATACATTCCATTCTCAGCATCAACAAAACTCTCTCCATCCTCTATCTTGTTAAGGGTGTTCAGGTGTGTTGGCCGAGCCCACTAATTGGCCACACCTGATCTTAATGAGTGCTTGTTTCCTTTAAAATGGGGTCTGTTTGAATATGTCACACCTTGATCTGTTTCACCTGTCTTTGTGCTTGTCTCCAACCTCTCCAGGTGTCACCCATTATCCCCAGTGTATTTATACCTGTGTTCTCTGTTTGTCTGTTGCCAGTTTGTCTTGTCATGTCAAGTCAACCAGCGTGGTTTTCCATGCTCCTGCGGTTTCCTAGTCTCAGTTTTTCTAGTCCTCCCGGTTCTGACCTTTTGCCTGCCCTGACACTGTGCCCGCCTGCTTGACCATTCAGCCTGCCCTGACCTCGAGCCTGCCTACCGCCCTATAACCTTTAGACTCTGACCTGGTTAATAAACTTCTGCCTGTCCTCGACCTGCCTCTTGCCTGCCCCTTGCTTTTTAATAAATATCAGAGACTTGAACCATCGGCCTCCTGTGTCTGCATCTTGGTCTCGCTCTGTGTCATTATAGAATAGACTAAAATGAACAGCTTTGTATGAGTTAAAAAACATGGCATATTTGCTCCATTCTGGTGACACAGTGGACTAATTCAATGGATAGAGAACAGAAGATCATTGGTTCAACTCTCACTGACGCCATGCCATAATAAAAAATGCGTGTTTGCATGATTAATGCTGAAGTAAATACTTTTCCTTGTGTCTTATCTGTGCTTGGAGTTTAAGGAAATTATTTCTAAAAAACCTCAAAATAGCCTATAATTTCTGTTCTCAGAATGATAATAAAACTTCCCAGGAAAACATTCAGAGAACCATAGTAAACGTTCTCAGAACCTCCCTGCAACCTAAATATTAACTTTCCCAGATCAGGTGAAATTTTCACTTCCATTCTCAGAACATTTAAAAAACTTTCGGTTTTACCGGTCAGGAAACGTATGGCTTCATTCCCAGATCCAATGGGACACCAATAAACATACGTTCATGCAACTTCCAAGGAACCAACTGTGCTAGCTGGGTATGTATTCAGATATTTAATTCACCCTCAGTAATCTGCACAGTTTCATTTGAAGTGACACGTTGGACATTTGAAATCAGATTGATGATAGATGTCTCAGCCAATAGGCTATTAGGCTACCAAGAACCCATGTTCCACCCCACCTTGTACAAATGTAATAATTGTCAGTGGCCCCTCATGTAGGCTAAAACATTACAACCACTATTGCTCTAGCCACTAGCCCTCTCTGACAGACACTAGACTGGGATGTAAGCTATACACAGTTCATTTTGATATTATCCAGCAGTTAAAAACGTTCTTCACATGTCCAGCGTGAGAAAGCAATTACAGCTTAGTCAGGTACATATTCAAGTCTTTCTTTAGTCGCCCCACTCAGACTGAAGCAGAAACAGAACGTCCTTCAATCAAAGGCTGATAATAATAATTCATGCTCTGGGGGGCTCCAGGTATGCCATAAGGTCTCGTCTTCTAGGTCACGTCCAACATCATTGCTCAATATACAGATAAAGGATGTATAATTTAATAAGCAGGCAGAAGCGTTAAATAATTCATATATTCAAGTTCATTATGGCAAGAAACAGCGATATTGTGATATAATGATTTTTACTTTTGACCTTGGTCTCCGTGGTTGAGCTTCATTTTTGAGTTTTAGTTATAGCTTAACACTTCAAAATGATTCGAAAGACGCCTCATTCGGTATTCAAGAAATTGATGCCTTTTGTTTTAAATAAAATATCTTGTAAGAAAGGTGGGAGTACCTGGACTCTTTGGTTTGAATTAAATATGGCATAAGAAACGAAAGGTATCGCTAATGACTGGATGAGTTTTCCCCTCATTTATTCATATTTGTTTGATTTCTCTATTCATAAAGACTACTAGCAGTCCTCTGTGATTGAACTAGGAAAGATGGAGGGGATTGTCTGATATGAAATGTTGACAGGAGAACTAATGCTTCCTGAAAAGTCTCTAATGATGGTATACAGCTTTTCATAGAACCTCACAGTGCTTACTTCCTATACCTTAACACAGTAGTTAGGTGTGATAAGGAATGGCCTGCTGCTTACTGGATGTCTCCTCCGTAGACTTGTCTTTACATTACAATCATTTAGCAGACATTATTATCCAGAGCAATTTACAGGAGCAATTATGGTTAAGTGCATTGTTCATGTCAGCTCAGGGATTTGAACCAGTGACCTTTCGGTGACTGGCCCAATGCTCTTAACCACTAGGCTACCTGCCGCCCAGCGGGGAGACTTAGATTTAATTTGATTGATTGATTGATTGGATCATATGGCCCACCAGACTGACACAGATCGTCCTTGACAGCAAGGGAAGTTTGGAAAGTGTCAATGTCATATCTAATAACTGAATAGCCCTTATTTCAGTCGCAGTTTGCGGTGTACTAGTCACTGTTGTTGTTCTGGACGTGGTACTTCAACAGTGTAGTAGTCGTACAGTAGTACTGCAGTCATTGTTGAAGGAGTAGCCTAGGTCCTATTGCAAATAGTGTTGTCTTTGTATCATGTATAACATGCTGTAACAGTCCCTTTGTGTCTAGCAAATCTCATCTCATTAATTTTTCCAATTATTATTCCTTTTCGCTTTATTTCGACTGGCAGCAAAACTCCACAGACCCGGACAGCCACTTTAAAATAATTAGCTACTCACCTAATATTGCCCCGTGTTGTGCAGGAGCAGGTCATCCTGCGGATTCTGACATTTTGAATTACTTGAACAATACCTGAAGCAATCTTTGGACCTAATTAACTTCCCTGTTAGACTGAATGTACACATCATTTAAGAAGATAGATAGGGAGGAGAAAAACCCATACTAACCAAGGCCCAGCCGTCCCCTAGCCTCTCCCTCTATGTGGAAACAATACTGATTCTGATTCCACTGGTATGCAGGATATTACGTGTGTGTGTGTGTGTGTGTGTGTGTGTGTGTGTGTGTGTGTGTGTGTGTGTGTGTGTGTGTGTGTGTGTGTGTGTGTGTGTGTGTGTGTGTGTGTGTGTGTGTGTGTGTGTGTGTGTGTGTGTGTGTGTGTGTGTGTGTCTGTGTCTGTGTCTGTGTCTGTGTCTGTGTCTGTGTCTGTGTCTGTGTCTGTGTCTGTGTCTGTGTCTGTGTCTGTGTCTGTGTCTGTGTCTGTGTCTGTGTCTGTGTCTGTGTCTGTGTCTGTGTGCGCAGGAGGGAGGACCTCTCTTCTCTTTTCTTCCATCAAGTAATCAATATGCTGTTTGAATGAGTTCATTTGAATGCACTCAATCATCACCTCCTAATGTTCATGGCTCACGGGTGGAGAGCATCAGTTATGCAGGAGTGTTATATGGCGTCGGTTTGGGCCCATTCTATTAAATATTCATGGGATCAAAAAACATGCATCAAAATAGGAGCGCAGAGAATTACGTTTATGTTTCTGTTCTGTTCTGCGGAAGCCCATAGACTCTCACTGAGCATCGAGCTCAGACCTACCTATAGGAGGATGAGATTCGTTTATTTTTATAACTCATCTGAGGTTCTTTGTTTTTATTTCTCGGAGTGGTAAATATGTCAGTGGGCATATCTTGTACTCGTTCTCTTTTCTTTGGCTTATTTGCTTTGATGGACTCTTCCAACAACACGTGCTTTCATATTATATAGGGTCCATGTTCTAAATAGTAGCAAGCAAGTGATGCAAAAAGATGAAATACAGTCATAACTACAAGTCTATTGAGCCTGCCACTCCTCCTCGCTCCAACTCTATTGAGCCTGCCGCTCCTCCTCACCAACTCTATTGAGCCTACCGCTCCTCCTCACTCCAACTCTATTGAGCGTGCCGCTCCTCCTCACTACAACTCTATTGAGCGTGCCGCTCCTCCTCACTACAACTCTATTGAGTCTACCGCTCCTCCTCACTCCAACTCTATTGAGCGTGCCGCTCCTCCTCACTACAACTCTATTGAGCCTACCGCTCCTCCTCACTCCAACTCTATTGAGCGTGCCGCTCCTCCTCGCTCCAACTCTATTGAGCCTGCCGCTCCTCCTCACCAACTCTATTGAGCCTACCGCTCCTCCTCACTCCAACTCTATTGAGCGTGCCGCTCCTCCTCACTACAACTCTATTGAGCCTACCGCTCCTCCTCACTACAACTCTATTGAGCCTGCCGCTCCTCCTCACTCCAACTCTATTGAGCCTGCCGCTCCTCCTCACTCCAACTCTATTGAGCCTGCCGCTCCTCCTCACTCCAACTCTATTGAGCCTGCCGCTCCTCCTCGCTCCAACTCTATTGAGCCTGCCGCTCCTCCTCGCTCCAACTCTATTGAGCCTGCCACTCCTCCTTGCTCCAACTCTATTGAGCCTGCCATTCCTCCTCGCTCCAACTCTATTGAGCCTGCCGCTCCTCCTCACTCCAACTCTATTGAGCCTGCCGCTCCTCCTCTTCACCAACTCTACTGAGCCTGCCATTCCTCCTCGCTCCAACTCTATTGAGCCTGTCGCTCCTCCTCACTCCAACTCTATTGAGCCTGCCGCTCCTCCTCACTCCAACTCTATTGAGCCTGCCGCTCCTCCTCACTCCAACTCTATTGAGCCTGCCGCTCCTCCTCACCAACTCTATTGAGCCTGCCGCTCCTCCTCACTCCAACTCTATTGAGCGTGCCGCTCCTCCTCACCAACTCTATTGAGCCTGCCGCTCCTCCTCACTCCAACTCTATTGAGCCTGCCGCTCCTCCTCACCAACTCTATTGAGCCTGCCGCTCCTCCTCACTCCAACTCTATTGAGCCTGCCGCTCCTCCTCACCAACTCTATTGAGCCTGCCGCTCCTCCTCACCAACTCTATTGAGCCTGCCACTCCTCCTCACCAACTCTATTGAGCCTGCTGCTCCTCCTCACCAACTTTATTGAGCCTGCCGCTCCTCCTCACCAACTCTATTGAGCATGCTGCTCTTCCTCCCTCTCCATACCCCCATCTGCCTTGCCACTCCTCTCTCTCAGAGTGAGCGTGTTTACCTTGTAGTTGTGAGTGCGTAGTATTCTCTCAGTCTCAGGCAGTTACTTTGTGTGAACAGCCGCCGTTGTTACTGATGGTATTTCTGATGGTATTTCTTCACTGCTGTCTGCCCCCCGCCCGTCACTCTTTTTGTTATATAAAATATGTGTTTTAGACGTAGAGAGTGTGTCAATTCTTAAAGATGCCCTTGGCTTTTTTGAGACAGTTTTAAGAAAGCCTTTTCTCATAAGAGGATGGATAGAGTAGATCTGGATAGTGGTGGTTGTGGCCCATTCTGCTTGCGTAAACTGCATATGAAATGTTAAAGATTGTAGGCTTATCCAATCTGCCTTGAAACAGTCCCAATGAAGCTTAAGCTTCAATATGAATGAATTTAACTCAGTATTCTTTTGTACAAAGATTCAACGTTTGCTCTTTCTGTTTGAGAACATTTTCCCAGAGCTTTTCCCATACTCAGAAGATGAATATTCCTTTTCTTGCCTCTGGTTAACTACATGTATTCGAAGTAGATTAATGAAGGGGTTGGCCATCGTTCTATTGAAAAACAACACATTTTGAATGCCATGGCAATTGATTGTGCCTTTCTACACGATTTCAAAACGTCGTCCTCTTTCTCAGGCCGTCTGTGGGAACCACGGCCCGGGATTCTTAGCCTCATTCACCTCGCGTTCTATTGGCCATCACCTGGAGGGACGGGGGAAATTGCCGACGGCACAATTATCAGTGATTTGGGCTCTGACTGGTG
Source organism: Salvelinus fontinalis (assembly GCF_029448725.1). Lineage (NCBI taxonomy): Eukaryota > Metazoa > Chordata > Actinopteri > Salmoniformes > Salmonidae > Salvelinus > Salvelinus fontinalis. The sequence continues at coordinate 42,893,252 of NC_074669.1, forward strand.
ATGCGCTGTTATGAGAAGGGGCATGGCGTGGATATGAGCTGATACTCTAAAAGCCGAGATGGGAGACATTGGGAGCTCAGCTGAGCCAATGGGAGGTTGTGTGTGTGTGTGCTTGCCTGTATGTGTGTGTGTGTCTGAGGCACTGCTATCAGTGAAGTGAGTGATAGTGTCCTGCTGTGTACTCAGTGCTCACACACACATCAGAGATCAGAGATCCATGCTACTAGCCTCACTCCAGAGGCTTCAGCCTGGCCCTTCTACAATATTTACCCACTACATGGTGCTTGTATCTGTCATTCACCCGGGCCTGGGAAATGGCTTTAAGTTGCATATCACCCCTATGAGCTAATGTATAATAGTATGGGGTCTTTGAACTTCCGTCCTCCAGTCCAAACAGATTGACAGTTAGCCTGTTGAGTGGTATAGGGAAGATCTGTGAGACTGACGATTAAATTGTAGCCTTCAGTTTGGACCTTGTTTGTATGTTGCAATTGTTTCAATCTCTAAGGACCTCATTCATAAGATATTCTAATAATGTCTACGAGTGTGTGTGTGTGTGTGTGTGTGTGTGTGTGTGTGTGTGTGTGTGTGTGTGTGTGTGTGTGTGTGTGTGTGTGTGTGTGTGTGTGTGTGTGTGTGTGTGTGTGTGTGTGTGTGTGTGTGTGTGTGTGTGTGTGTGTGTGTGTGTGTGTGTGTGTGTGTGTGTGTGTGTGTCTTAGCCAGCCAGGTCAGCTGGAAGCAGCCTGGGGATGTTATGAGGCGTTCCATCATCGAACCCACCGGTTCATTCGGGACGAGGAGGGATGAGGCCGGGACCACCGCCATCACCCCATACCCCGTTAGCCTGCCTGCCGTCATCCCCTGGAGGATCGGCATATTACCTCCAGACCAGACACAGAGAGCGGTCTGAAATAAAGAGCCACGGCCTGAGGAACCACTATCAGCTCCTATAAAAGCTCCATCCATGGCTGCCGTGGCCATAAAAGCGGGGAAACTAGATGGTGGATTTCACTTTAAGATCCCTCAGTTTGAATGAAAGTAATTATCTTTTTTGTTTCACTCTGAGGGACAGGGGCAGCGTCTGAAATGGCACCCTACTTCCTATACAGTGCACTACTTTTGATCAGGGTCCATAGGGCACTGCATAGGGACTAGGGTAACATTTGGTGCACACAGGCCCTCTGACACAGCTCTGTGCTTGGAATATGGTTCAGACAGGGTGGAGGGAGTGGTGCTTGGTATACTGTAGCTCAGGGCTGTATGTATTCAGCATCTCAGAGTAGGAGAGCTCATCTAGGATCAGGTCCATCTAATCTTACTCATCGTGATCTAAAAGCCTAAACTGATCCTAAATTAGCACTCCTACTCTGAGACCCTTGATACATACGGGCCTAAACACTGTTTTCATCCTTTCTTTCTAATCAGGGACTGATTCAGACGTGGGACACCAGCAGAACTCACACGGACGCATACTTCTGAGTCTGGCTGTTAAGCAGCTGCCTCTGTTTCTCCATAATGGCTGTCTTGCAAGCACTGCATATAGTTATTGACATTGATTCCCAGTAAACTTTGGCATCAGAGTTCATCTGAACACCCTATATCCTAATACCTTGGCCTGGTCTTGACCTCTGACATTGATCTGTATAGTCTCTACTGGCTAGATGAGACACGGACAACAAGACGATGAATACTCCAGATGGTGTCTTAAGGTTGATATTCCAAAAGCTCATTATTCCCAATCCTTACATAGACCTGACTCATTATCCCAGTCAAAGATAATCACTAAACTACCTTATTGCCAGCTACCAAAACCCCACTAACTAGGTCTAACAATGCACTTGTCAAAATGACACTACCTTTCTTGTCCATAACATGAGTTAGAGTCTGTTATACTGCTGTATTTTGGCCCTGGAAAATACTAGTCCTACAACTACAGATGTAGGATCTTCATTTGAGCCAGTAGGAAAATAATCCTGCAGCAACAGGAAATGTGGATTTTTATTCATTGACATTTTTGTAAGGTTTTCTCAATTTTTCATAAGGGAAAATCAAGTCTGAAATTTCAAAGTGGAAATAATACATGTCAAATACACTACATAAATACACTGCATTGCAGGAAAGTTCCGCAGCAGGGTGATCAAATTATGATACTACATCTGTATACTCTAGTGACTGATTTAAGGTTTGGGGATGGGGATAGATGGCCCGGGGCAAATTATTCTAAGAGCCCCCTGATGTCAGTGGGACTGCCTGGTGAAATAAAAGGCGGGGCAATAAACCAGGAGCAAAAGAAAGAAAGTAGCATGCATAGCGCATAGAACAGGGGGCCACCCTGAGGCAATGGTCCAACTGCCCCGTGGTTAAATCCCTCCACTGAAAGTGGAATAATCACACCAGAGCCTTCGGAGAGAGAAGGAGAGAGAGAGAGAGAGAGAGAGAGAGAGAGAGAGAGAGAGAGAGAGAGAGAGAGAGACAAAGAGAGACGACTGATACCCACAGCTTTGGTACCCAAACCAAAGCAGCCACCCGTCTCAGTCGTCTCTCTTTGTCTCAAAATCTGAGAAAAGCCCCTGTGATAAAAAAGGGAATTAGAAGCTCTGTGATAAAGAGGGAGGGAGTTGGAGGGAGATCTAAGAAAGATCACGAGGGTTTAGTATCCGTGTAGTTGTTTCAGATGTGTCGGGAGATATAAGCATTAAGGTCGTAGGTTGTTCCAAAATGGATGTTGATACTTTGAGCTCTTACATGCTGCTCACAAAATAGGTCTGAACTAGTATTCATTCATGTCAAAGTAAATCAGTGAAAATAAAATAATCTGTAAAAAAACAACATTTGATCATGAATTAAATAAATATTTATCAGTGATGACAGAGTTTTAGTATTCAAAAGCAATGAAAGGTTAGCTAAGCAGTTTCACCCCTCCCATTCACGCCTCTCAATGCTCACTTTCCCTTTAAGAGAGGGCACAGCATGGACTCCACTATAAATCATATTTAGTACCTCTGGCATGTTGGGAGAACTAATACAGGTGACAATATTGTAATTGCCTTGTCATGGTCACCTACTAATTGTCCTCCTGTCTGACATTTCGGAGGACATTTTGTATTCTACCACAGCTTCGAAGAATTCTCGCTTCCTAGATAGGGTTGTTTTAAAAAATGGAAATAGTACTCAACAGTGAAATGTATTTCAAGAAAGAGATTTAGTTTTCTTTACGGAGTGTATTGTGTCTGGATATTTGATAACATCAATTAATGAGAACATCGTTCTATTCAATAATTCATCATGAATGTGACCTTCTTGATACTAAGTTGTCGGCGGCTTGGTTGAGTGGTCGTGTTACATGCTAATTATGACAGGAAAGGTCAAACTAATTAGCTCTCTCTTTGTACCTGCTGTTAGAGTCATTTCCTGGTTGTGATCACTGACTCAGACAGGGTTCAATTAACTCACTAATGTGAATTTCATGCAACACAATTAAAAAAGATGGAGACCTATGCCATGTTCCAAAACTTTTCCATTTCTATAACAAGGTATTACTTTCTTTGATAGGCACTTCGGACAGGGCTCAAAAACATCAAATGCTTTGTGTACCTCAATCAGCAATGTTCATTTCATTCAGCACAATTCAAAAACGTGTAGACCTATGACGTCATACTCCCTAAACTTTGCCATTTCATTAAAAAAAGGTGTGTTGCTCTATAGCCTGGGAATCCTAACTGGCATTTTTCGTTAAAGTGAAACAGCAGAGCATATCAGTTTGGATTCCAGGCTGGTTGCTCAATCTTCCAGATGCTGAACCTGCATTCGTTCAGACCACAGCCCTTGTATCTGAAAGAGGGGCTTGATAACACACCCATTAACATGTTTAAATAGGCCTCTCTATCAAGTGAAGAGTGCACCAACACTTTGCCGGCCATTAAATCCACACAGTGGCATAATTATCTTTGTTTAGCTATGTTAAATAAAGTATACCATTACGCTCTACTGGGCCACAAAGTAGTTTAAAGGTGGCCATAAATTTCATTAGACTATGTTGAATCCTTGAGCCCTTTGGATGATGTTCTTACTCAGTGACATGTGATAGAGGCTAATAAGCCATTTTTAAGAATTATTATCCAGGATTTACATGTATATGGTTGTTTTAATGCCCCCCCAACCCCCCCTTTAACCAATACGAACCCAGATGCTCAGATCCCCCCCCCCACATGACTTCCTTCCGTTTGTCATAGGAAAAAAAGAGAGAGAGAAACCTCTCCTCCATCTCAGTCTCCCCCATTAGAGGTCCCGTTAGCTTAGTGGTGCTTGGTGCTAATGCGCAAGTTTAGCAGTTCAGCCTCAGAGAATGCTAAAGAGGTCCTGACACTCGACGGGGGCTCCTGGGGCTCTGGAGTAGGGGTGGGGGGGTTTAGGAGTGGGTGTAAGGGAGTTATAGAGAGGGGTCCCAGCGGTTGTTTGCCTGTTTTCCATCAAGAGTCCTCATCTCCCTTCATCCCTTTGTGCCGAGGCTCTCCTCAGGCCGTCCCCTCAGAGGGGGATCTCAAAAGAGCAGCTGCTGTGTATGAGTGCCATTTCCTCCTGCTGTCACCAGCACACTCACCCCCCCCCCCCCCCCTTCCACCGATGCACCCTATCCAACCCCTCCTCTAACCCTCCATCCACACTCACCCCTCTACCCCCCCCCCCCCCCCACCCCCCCTTCCACCGATGCACCCTATCCAACCCCTCCTCTAACCCTCCATCCACACTCACTGGCAGTCCCATCCATCCAGACCCCCCTCCCTCCCAGTCCAACCCTCCCTCTATTAATATGCATATGAACTTGTTTCTCTTAGTTCTAAACTCCAATGACAAAGTGGGAAAGCATGTGCTTGAAATATTCATGATCTTATGTGGTAATTAAGCATTGCAGAGAGGAGAGAGAGAGGGGACTTGTTGTCCTTGGTACTAGTCACTCCCTGACTACCCTACTGTGGGTGGGAAACTTGTTTTATTCTGTTTTCAAGACAGGAAAAAAAAGGCCTTGGTGCCCCCTCTTCTGTTTCCAGGAATTCTTCGAAGCATGCATAGCCACCCATTCCATGGAGTGTTTATCATTGCGCAACAAATGGTCCTATTTACTAGTTAATGAGGCTCGAGAGAAGTACAGTAGCTAAATGTGAATACATTTTCACTCACGCTACTGCAGTATACAGTGTTGCTTGTAAAGTAATACTGAATCTCTACAATTGGTAGGCTGATATTAGAATACACACGAATCTGATCAGTTGTCCACTTGTCACTACAGGGTATCAGTTGTCCACTTGTCACTACAGGGTATCAGTTGTCCACTTGTCACTACAGGGTATCAGTTGTCATTACAGGGTATCAGTTGTCCACTTGTCATTACAGGGTATCACTTGTCATTACAGGGTATCAGTTGTCCACTTGTCATTACAGGGTATCAGTTGTCCACTTGTCACTACAGGGTATCAGTTGTCCACTTGTCAATACAGGGTATCAGCTGTCCACTTGTCATTACAGGGTATCAGTTGTCCACTTGTCACTACAGGGTATCAGCTGTCCACTTGTCATTACAGGGTATCAGTTGTCCACTTGTCATTACAGGGTATCAGTTGTCCACTTGTCACTACAGGGTATCAGTTGTCCACTTGTCACTACAGGGTATCAGTTGTCATTACAGGGTATCAGTTGTCCACTTGTCATTACAGGGTATCACTTGTCATTACAGGGTATCAGTTGTCCACTTGTCATTACAGGGTATCAGTTGTCCACTTGTCACTACAGGGTATCAGTTGTCCACTTGTCAATACAGGGTATCAGCTGTCCACTTGTCATTACAGGGTATCAGTTGTCCACTTGTCATTACATGGTATCAGTTGTCCACTTGTCACTACAGGGTATCAGTTGTCCACTTGTCATTACAGGGCATCAGTTGTCCACTTGTCATTACAGGGTATCAGTTGTCCACTTGTCACTACAGGGTATCAGCTGTCCACTTGTCATTACAGGGTATCAGTTGTCCACTTGTCATTACAGGGTATCAGTTGTCCACTTGTCATTACAGGGTATCAGTTGTCCACTTGTCATTACAGGGTATCAGTTTTCCACTTGTCACTACAGGGTATCAGTTGTCCACTTGTCACTACAGGGTATCAGTTGTCCACTTGTCACTACAGGGTATCAATTGTCCACTTGTCATTACAGGGTATCAGTTGTCCACTTGTCATTACAGGGTATCAGTTGTCCACTTGTCACTACAGGGTATCAGTTGTCCACTTGTCATTACAGGGTATCAGTTTTCCACTTGTCACTACAGGGTATCAGTTGTCCACTTGTCACTACAGGGTATCAGTTGTCCACTTGTCACTACAGGGTATCAATTGTCCACTTGTCATTACAGGGTATCAGTTGTCCACTTGTCATTACAGGGTATCAGTTGTCCACTTGTCATTACAGGGTATCAGTTGTCCACTTGTCATTACAGGGTATCAGTTGTCCACTTGTCAATACAGGGTATCAGTTGTCCACTTGTCATTACAGGGTATCAGTTGTCCACTTGTCAATACAGGGTATCAGTTGTCCACTTGTCACTACAGGGTATCAGTTGTCCACTTGTCAATACAGGGTATCAGTTGTCCACTTGTCAATACAGGGTATCAGTTGTCCACTTGTCAATACAGGGTATCAGTTGTCCACTTGTCAATACAGGGTATCAGTTGTCCACTTGTCAATACAGGGTATCAGTTGTCCACTTGTCATTACAGGGTATCAGTTGTCCACTTGTCAATACAGGGTATCAGTTGTCCACTTGTCAATACAGGGTATCAGTTGTCCACTTGTCATTACAGGGTATCAGTTGTCCACTTGTCATTACAGGGTATCAGTTGTCCACTTGTCATTACAGGGTATCAGTAGTCCACTTGTCAATACAGGGTATCAGTTGTCCACTTGTCATTACAGGGTATCAGTTGTCCACTTGTCAATACAGGGTATCAGTTGTCCACTTGTCAATACAGGGTATCAGTTGTCCACTTGTCAATACAGGGTATCAGTTGTCCACTTGTCATTACAGGGTATCAGTTGTCCACTTGTCAATACAGGGCATCAGTTGTCCACTTGTCACTACAGGGTATCAGTTGTCCACTTGTCATTACAGGGTATCAGTTGTCCACTTGTCAATACAGGGTATCAGTTGTCCACTTGTCATTACAGGGTATCAGTTGTCCACTTGTCAATACAGGGTATCAGTTGTCCACTTGTCACTACAGGGTATCAGTTGTCCACTTGTCATTACAGGGTATCAGTTGTCCACTTGTCAATACAGGGTATCAGTTGTCCACTTGTCAATACAGGGTATCAGTTGTCCACTTGTCAATACAGGGTATCAGTTGTCCACTTGTCAATACAGGGTATCAGTTGTCCACTTGTCATTACAGGGTATCAGTTGTCCACTTGTCAATACAGGGTATCAGTTGTCCACTTGTCAATACAGGGTATCAGTTGTCCACTTGTCAATACAGGGTATCAGTTGTCCACTTGTCATTACAGGGTATCAGTTGTCCACTTGTCAATACAGGGTATCAGTTGTCCACTTGTCACTACAGGGTATCAGTTGTCCACTTGTCATTACAGGGTATCAGTTGTCCACTTGTCAATACAGGGTATCAGTTGTCCACTTGTCAATACAGGGTATCAGTTGTCCACTTGTCAATACAGGGTATCAGTTGTCCACTTGTCAATACAGGGTATCAGTTGTCCACTTGTCATTACAGGGTATCAGTTGTCCACTTGTCAATACAGGGTATCAGTTGTCCACTTGTCACTACAGGGTATCAGTTGTCCACTTGTCATTACAGGGTATCAGTTGTCCACTTGTCAATACAGGGTATCAGTTGTCCACTTGTCATTACAGGGTATCAGTTGTCCACTTGTCAATACAGGGTATCAGTTGTCCACTTGTCACTACAGGGTATCAGTTGTCCACTTGTCATTACAGGGTATCAGTTGTCCACTTGTCAATACAGGGTATCAGTTGTCCACTTGTCAATACAGGGTATCAGTTGTCCACTTGTCAATACAGGGTATCAGTTGTCCACTTGTCAATACAGGGTATCAGTTGTCCACTTGTCATTACAGGGTATCAGTTGTCCACTTGTCAATACAGGGTATCAGTTGTCCACTTGTCACTACAGGGTATCAGTTGTCCACTTGTCATTACAGGGTATCAGTTGTCCACTTGTCAATACAGGGTATCAGTTGTCCACTTGTCAATACAGGGTATCAGTTGTCCACTTGTCAATACAGGGTATCAGTTGTCCACTTGTCAATACAGGGTATACCTAAACCCATTTGTACACAGAGAGAGAGTAGACTAATGCAGTTCTGCTTAGAGCAACATCCATGTGTTTCAGAGTCCACAGGTAGACTATTTCAACTGTAGTGGAGGAGGGCTGTTAACATGCTAATGACTCAGATAGGATGTCCTCATCTTCACTCATTATTAACCAATCTCTCAATAATACAGTAGTCAGTGTGTGTGTAATATCGTAACCATACGTTATGGAAATGACTCATTAACTATGGCTTGAATATTCCAGTGATAGACAGGTTGTAGCAGATTAGATAACAAATGTAGCAATTAACAGCATTTCAGCAATTAGTTGGCAATGTGTTTGTTTTGTGTTGTTCAGTGTACAGTTTTCCCAGTCCAGTACAAGGTCCTCTGTAGCTCATTTCGCTCTTCACTTCCTATGTTATTTACCTGGCTGTGCAGGTTTCAGTGTCAGTACTACACATACATTCTTCTGGAGTAAAAAGAAAAGACACAAGCTTTGATGTTTAAGAATAAATGTGTGATAGATGGACCATGTGGCAGGCAGACCATTCATAGAGATTTAACCAGTAAGAGCCAGAGGACAGAAGTATACTCCTACATGATGCATCCACCAGACAGAGATGGAAAGAGGGAGAGAGAGACAGAGGACAGAAGTATACTCCTACATGATGCATCCACCAGACAGAGATGGAAAGAGGGAGAGAGAGACAGAGGACAGAAGTATACTCCTACATGATGCATCCGCCAGACAGAGAGGGAGAGAAGGAGAGAGAGAGACAGAGGACAGAAGTATACTCCTACATGATGCATCCGCCAGACAGAGAGGGAGAGAGACAGAGGACAGAAGTATACTCCTACATGATGCATCCACCAGACAGAGATGGAGAGAGACAGAGGACAGAAGTATACTCCTACATGATGCATCCACCAGACAGAGAGGGAGAGAGACAGAGGACAGAAGTATACTCCTACATGATGCATCCACCAGACAGAGATGGAAAGAGGGAGAGAGAGACAGAGGACAGAAGTATACTCCTACATGATGCATCCACCAGACAGAGATGGAGAGAGACAGAGGACAGAAGTATACTCCTACATGATGCATCCACCAGACAGAGATGGAGAGAGGGAGAGAGAGAGACAGAGGACAGAAGTATACTCCTACATGATGCATCCACCAGACAGAGATGGAGAGAGACAGAGGACAGAAGTATACTCCTACATGATGCATCCACCAGACAGAGATGGAGAGAGGGAGAGAGAGAGACAGAGGACAGAAGTATACTCCTACATGATGCATCCACCAGACAGAGATGGAGAGAGGGAGAGAGAGAGACAGAGGACAGAAGTATACTCCTACATGATGCATCCACCAGACAGAGATGGAGAGAGGGAGAGAGAGAGACAGAGGACAGAAGTATACTCCTACATGATGCATCCACCAGACAGAGAGGGAGAGAGACAGAGGACAGAAGTATACTCCTACATGATGCATCCACCAGACAGAGATGGAGAGAGGGAGAGAGAGAGACAGAGGACAGAAGTAT
>NC_074669.1:42908136-42935791 GCF_029448725.1 Salvelinus fontinalis
GAAGGAGATGCTACCGAACCGCTACCCCTGCTATCAAATATTAATGCAGTTTTGCAGCTACACGTGGCAAAGCAGAGAGTAAAACCAGGTTGTTCACACACTGGCCTAAGGAGAGGATGGCATGTTTTGTTGACTGGTTCTTCTGTAAAACAGATGGTAAACACTAGTAGTGGAAACAGGTGCTAAACATTAGTAGTGGAAACAGGCGGTAAACACTAGTAGTGGAAACAGGCGGAAAACACTGATAGTGGAAACAGGTGGTAAACACTAGTAGTGGAAACAGGCGGTAAACACTAGTAGTGGAAACAGGTGCTAAACATTAGTCGTGGAAACAGGCGGTAAACACTAGTAGTGGAAACAGGCGGAAAACACTGGTAGTGGAAACAGATGGTAAACACTAGTAGGGGAAACAGGCAGTAAGCACTAGTAGTGGAAACAGTTGTTAAACATTAGTAGTGGAAACAGGCAGTAAGCACTAGTAGTGGAAACAGGTGGTAAACACTAGTAGTGGAAACATTGTTAAACACTAGTAGTGGAAACAGGCAGTAAGCACCAGTAGTGGAAACAGGCGGTAAAGACTAGTAGTGGAAACAGTCGTTAAACACTAGTAGTAGAAACAGGCAGTAAACACTAGTATTGGAAACAGTTGTTAAACACCAGTAGTGGAAACAGGCGGTAAACACTAGTAGTGGAAACAGTCGTTAAACACTAGAAGTTGAAACAGGCAGTAAACACTTGTAGTGGAAACAGTCGGTAAACACTAGTAGTGGAAACAGGCGGTAAACACTAGTAGTGGAAACAGGCGGTAAAACTAGCAGTGGAAACAGGTGGTAAAACTAGCAGTGGAAACAGGCGGTAAAACTAGTAGTAGAAACAGTCGGTAAAACTAGTAGTGGAAACAGGCAGTAAAACTAGTAGTGGATCGCCACTGGAAAACATCCTGATCCTCCTTGCCAGTCTAGTTGTCGCGTGATTAATTACTTGCTGATTTGCCAGAATCATTTGATTTTATTCATCTTCGTATAGATCCTCAGCATTATAATATGTTATGATCAGTGTTGTCCAAAGGCCAGCTAAACAGTAAAGCAAAGGCAGTAATGATGAACAAAAAGTTTCCAAAGATTTGAATCTCTAGTGATGTTAGGCCCCTATTTATTCCAAACATGTTTCTTTCTTTTGGGTTCTTGTGGATTCAACAGAAATGAGGTGTTAATGCTGCTTGCATTACAGATTTAAAAGGTAACCCTGTCAGAAACTCTGGATCGATAGATTAACGATAAATGTTACAACAGGTGTACTTATGGATTGTGTTTATGTTAGCTAGTCTCTCACTGCTTGGGCCTCTCATTATCATTTGATTTATTCTGTTGAAAGCACGTCATTTTAATACTTAAACTATTTCACTTATTTAAGTACACTGTCTTTAGTTGATATTTTATGAGACTTCTCCCTAACCTGTAAACAACGAACACACTTTAAAATCATGATGAAAGCAACTGGTTGAAAGAACAGGTAAGTGGGACTATATTACTTAACTGCCCTTCGTGGTCTCAACACAAAGGCAATATTGGCACATCCATATCTCAGCAGCTTGTCATAGACAGTCAAAGCACTTCCAATTGTGCGTCAGGCATCTTTTACACTGTATCTATGATGTAAAACCTTCATCTGTTTTATATCCTTTACGCCTTTCAAGTTAATCTAAGCATCTTAATGAAGCCAAATGCCTTCGCATGATACAGATCAAAAACACGTCCCTCCCGCCACCGCTCTCATCACCAATATGGCCCTGTGTCTTATTAGGCACAGCAAGCTGTGGTGTCAGTTTCCTCCTCTATAGGGCAATGCGCTGTTCCGTCAGGCGCATTGTAAATCATCCCGGTGGTAATGCCCTCAGATTAGCATACTATCAAAAAGCTTTCTTCATGCACCATATGGCAACGTCTCATAACGTCTCAGCCAGGACCTCTACGTGCTTTATTGGAGAGTGTCTTGGTCTCTCCTGCTGCCATTAGCGGTAGCATTATAGCTAGCTACAGGCAGGCTATAGCAGTACCGGTTGCTGCTGTTAGCAGTAGCATTATAGCTAGCTACAGGCAGGCTATACCAGTACAGGCTGCTGCTAGCGTTATCATTATAGCTAGCTACATTCAGGCTATAGCAGTACCGGCTGCTGCTAGTGTTAGCATTAACAGATGCGTGCGGGTAGAGCAGAGCAGGGACAGGGTTTTGGACAGCGTCCCATTACTGCGCTAGTTACCCTGTCAGGAGGCATTAGGCAACGCTTGATTAATGCTCCTAAGTGATTGTGTGAATAGCACTCAGGGACCTGGAGGAGGGAGAGAGAGGGAGAGGAATAGAGAGGTAAGGGAGAGAGCAGGAACGAGAGAAAGAGGAAGGGAGGGAGAGAGAGAGAGAGAGAGAGAGAGATTATCACCTCACAGAGGAATGCCTGAACAGTAAACAGCAGCTTCTGAATGTCAGCCTGATAATGACTATGAGACCTCCTTGTTTTCCTAAAGTGTGTGGTGTGTGTGTGTTCCTAAAGCGGCTGTGTGTGTGTGTGTGGTGGCTCATACTGTAGGTGTAATTCTCTGATTTCCTGCCTCCTATCTGTGTGTGAGGAATACACCTACACTATTCAGGAGGAGACTAGAGATCTCAGGGCTGCCCAATGCTGGGACAATAAAGCTTTTCTGAATTAGAATCTGATCTCAGGTCTGCCTGCCTGAATCTCACTGACAGCTAACTCAGTTATTGTGAGCCATGAATTATTGATTGACTTTGATAATAGAAAATATATTACTATATGGCAGATCACATCACATCCTCCCCCCTCTCACCTCATTGGAGTGCTGGGAGTGATTCCATCTGTAAATACCAAAGAGATATGCATAGGTTATGAATATCTCAGTTCTTGGTTCTCACTACCCCCCACTTGTTGTATTGCGATCATCCTTAGTCCTTAGACGTAACATTACATTGAAATATGGTATTTCTGTATTGTGGGTTTGATTAAATTCCAACGCAAGTCCCAGTGACTGAGTGATGACATTGAGTCAATGAGATCATTGAAGCAGGCTGTTGATCTCAACACAGCAATGGAAATATTAGGTAACATTTTATTTGGATGGTCCATCTGTAGACGTTCTACAGACTATTAGTAGCATTTCAACTAACTATCTACTAACCCTAACCCTAACCTTAACCCTTATCCTTACCCTAAACTTAACCTTAACCCTTATCCTTACCCTAAACTTAACCCTAGTCCTAACATTAACCCTTATCCTAACCATAAACTTAACCCTAACCCTAACCCAAGCCCTAACCTTAACCCTAACCCAAGCCCTAACCTTAACGCTAACCCTTACCCTAATCTTAACCCTTATCCTAACCCTAACCCTTACCCTAACCTTAACTCTTATCCTAACCCTAACCGATAAGCAGTTGCTTATCAGCAGATAGTTTGTTGATAGTATGACTCTGTAGATGATCTATATGGGACTATCTAAATAAAGTGGGACCCTACACTACCACTACTGAATCTCCCAGCATTATTTTGAGGAAATAATCACACCATTATATCCATTTCAATCGTTTCATCCTTTGCTTTATAACAGGTTTTCTCACGTTCAAATGAATCCATCTGCTTCGCTTGTGTTCTTGGTAACAGTCCCCCCTCCGCATCGGATCAATAAACCAAATGCTATGTTTAAACTGAATCAAATTTTCCACTTGTAGGCCTTGCTGCTATGCTTTCATCCACAACCCGCCTCTCGCCTCGCGTTCCTCCTCCACACTTAGCTTTACCGTATATACAATTAAACGCCCCAGTAACCAGGGCGTTTTCATTAGATTGGACCTGCAGGGTCTAACCACGGGAGCATCACCCCCCAAAAATGACCAGCGCTGTAGTAATTGCATGGGGCTGTGTTTACATTAATTCATGAAACGGAGGACCGCCTCGCACGCGTTTCCCCATCGCCACTTCCACCTGTCACCCATTCCATTTGCCGCGTCAGGAGAGGAAAGGGGGAGCCCCCCCCCCCACCCAAACTTGGGAGCCACAATCAACGATGAGCCACACACAAACACACACACACACACCCCGCTTCCCCCGAAAGAGAAATCTTTGCCTCCGCAATGCAATGCATTCCCTATTTGCTTCGCCTCCACCCTGAGCGAATGATTAAGTTTTCATGCATTTGGTTCAACCAAAATGTGTTCACTCAACCACGTCCTGTATTGATTAATTCTAGTGCAAACAGTAGGCCAAGTGTGATATACGTAATTGGACAGTTGTCAGGGGAGAGGAGGCGTTATCCGTCCTGTCTTTCCCTCCAGATGGAAATATATCAGAGACACCTGGAAACACAAATCTTCAGTCTGCCCTGCCATCCTAGCAGAGAAATGTACATACATGCTAGCTAGCAGGATATCCCCTCCATTCATCCAAATCCCAGTATCCAGTAAATATATTAGTAAATGTGGATATTAAAGTTATGATATTATGGATATTAAGATCATGTTTGAATATGGAATGATGGAATGTCAACAAGGTCTTTAGTAGGTCCTTCGGTCTCTGCCAGTAGTAAGATAGGACAGAGGAGGCCTGGCCATGGCCATTAAGAAGTGAGCATCACTAATATGTTCCGTGACCAATGACTTCTGACTTCCAGTCTCCACTTGGATCACTGAACATGTCATTTCCACTCTGTTTCCGTGCCAACGGGCTGCTGTGTGTATCGACATGTCCGGCCCCGTCTGTGTTTGTGTGTGTGCGTGTGTGTGTGTGTGTGACCGTTCCGCTCCGCTCTGTGCTGTGACCGTCACCATCAGCGTCAGCTATCTATCTGTCAGGCCTCGGCCACCGCATCACAGGTGGAGGCTCATCTCATCTCCCATGATCCAAAGCGATCAGGAAAAGTGCAGCTCACTCTCCAAGTAGCAGCCTCTCTTTAGCCTTTTCTCAGATTGACCTGGGTTGAGAGGGAATCCAAGTGGAAATCTAGCATTAAGTATGGATTTTGTGTTGGGTTGGTCACACCACTGCCACCCATCTCCAGTCCACTCTTCACCCCACTCTCCGTCAATGGCACTAGCCAATGGTGTGTGTGTTTGTATTGCGCAACAGGGGTGGTCCCGGTGTAAGTGGATGTTTTTGTTATGCCAAAGCCCTTGAGTGAATAAGGGGTTACCCTTGGAGATGCTGTTTGATTACTCAGCTCACAGTGGTATAACCTGGAGTGGGCTGAGGATTCTTTGGATTAAATGTGTAAAGGAGAGAAGAGAGAGAGAGAGACAGAGAGAGAGAGAGACAGAGAGAGACAAAGAGATAGATGGAGAGAGACAGAGAGAGACAAAGAGAGAGATGGAGAGAGACGGAGATAGTGAGAGAGACACAAAGAGAGACAGAGAGAGACGGAGTGTAACGGCTGTTGGAAGGAGAGGACCAAGGTGCAGCGTGGTACGTGTTGATGATGTTATTTAATAACCTGAACACTGAAACAAAAAACAAAAGTGGAACAAAACGAAACAGTCCTGTCTGGTGCAGACACAAAACAGAAAACAACTACCCACAAAACACAGGTGGGAAAAGGATACCTAAGTATGGTTCTCAATAAGAGACAACGATAGACAGCTGCCTCTGATTGAGAACCACACTCGGCCAAACACATAGAAATATAAAACATAGAACAAAAACATAGAATGCCCACCCCAACTCACGCCCTGACCAAACCAAAATAGAGACATAACAAAGGAACTAAGGTCAGGACGTGACACGGAGAGAGACAGAGAGAGATGGAGATGGAGAGAGACGGAGAGAGAGACGAAGAGAGACTGAGAGAGAGAGAGACAAAGAGAGAGACAAAGAGAGAGAGATGGAGAGAGAGAGAGATGGAGAGAGAGACAAAGAGAGAGAGAGAGAGAGAGAGAGAGAGAGAGAGAGAGAGAGAGAGAGAGAGAGAGAGAGAGAGAGCGGCAAGAGAAAGATGAGAGAGAGAGACGGAGAGAGAGACGGTGAGAGAGAGATGAGAGAGAGATGGAGAGAGAGAGACGGAGAGAGAGAGACGGAGAGCGGGTGGGGGGATGTGAAATGTGATATTCTGGATCATGTCTGTCTGTTTACCTGGCGGTGTGTCAACACAGAGACGTGAGTTTGATAGAGTTATTACCTTTCTGGTGCCAGGGCTAGTGGTTCTTGTCCTCCATTTGTGAGGCTGAATCTATTAACCAGGGAGGGATGGGCGCTAAGCAGAGATTCTGGTGGAGCATCTCATCAGCTCCCTGTCATAGGTCAGGCAATTTCCCCACATTTGTTTGCTTTTGATTACTAAAACAAATTTTAAGGGGCTTTTTTTTTAGTTTGTCTTATTAGCTGAACTATGTTTACTCTAAGGATGATTAGTGTGTTATTATTTCTCGCTACCTCCAGGTCTCAGAAACGTCCTTTCACAGACTGGGAGAGAGAGTACTGTGGGTCTATGTGAGCACTATGCGACAAAACACACACCGCTCGACAACATGGGCCCTTTTGAATCTTGTGTTGCAGTTTGTGTTATCATCTTTGTAGTCATTCTGTAAGAAGAACATTTCACTGCTCCACTTACTATGTAGCTATCTGCCACGTGTCATTGACGTTATCTGTCATGTCCATTTTAAGTGTGTGGTTGAGTGGAACGTCCAATACCCATCTTTCTGGTCCTCTCTACCTGTCAAATACTGACCGAAAGCATTACATGAAAGATTTTGCACTGGGCAAACCCGTACGAAATGTCAACCACTTTCCAAAAAATGGCACCAATATGGACACTCGCCTTACACTGTTAGTCAAACACTATTGTTTCTTTACCTGGAATGTAGACTGTCTTGGCATTTCTGTTACCTGCTCCGTATCCTATACTATGCATCTGCTTATCCCCTTCCTCAAGGCCGGCTGCTGCACATGCCAATCAGACAAAGGAGGGTTAATGCACACTTTGTCTGGAGCCAGCAGTACCCTGAACATCACAGCAGGTCTTTGACTAATGACTTGTAGCAAACACATTCTCGAGCCTCTCAGGTGGCTTCCTCCAACCGGGTTCAGTGCCATGATGAAAAGCCAGAGATAAAATCAACTGACAGTTGCAACTCATTGCTGAGGAGCAAGACACTACCCAGCAGACCCCGGGAGCACAGCCCTCTCCTTTAATTTACCCCTCCTCTTTTCTGCTCACTCCTGCTCGTCTTCTATCTATCTCTGTGTGTGTCTGCATTGTGTTTCTTTCCATGGGTTAGTAGTAGAAGGGAAACTGAGCTACCCTGCCACTGTCTAATTAATGGCATTCCCACCTCTTTTATTTCAGTCCATTAAGCAGAAAACAGTGGCCACCCCTCCCTCCCTCCAGCCCTCTCTCTCTCTCCCGCCCGCCCGCCCGCCCGCCCGCCCGCCCTCTCTCTCTCTCTCTCTCTCGCTCTCTCTCTCTCTCTCTCTCTCTGTGTGTCTCTCTCTCTCTCTCTCTTTCTCTCTTTCGCACATGACACACTCCAATCAATACACTCCCACTGGCTGCCTCTGTTTGCGCTCTAATGAATAGATTGCAATGCAACACTACTACTAATTGAATTTGGTAGCAACACTAGGACCACACAGATTGTTACCTATTAAAACTAACTGCACTGATTCGGCTGTCCCCATAGGAGAACCCTTTTTGGTTCCAGGTAGGACCCTTTTTGGTTCCAGGTAGAACCCTTTTGAATTCCATGTAGAACCTTATGTGGAAAGGGTTCTACATGGAATCCAAAAGAGTTCTTCTATCTGGAACCAAAAGGGTTCTACCTGGAACCAAAAAAGGTTCTTCGAAGGGTTCTCCTTTGTAGCACCTTTAATCTAAGAGTGTACTGATATACAGTAATATGAGTTGTTAGGGAATTATAAACTAGATTCACCCCATTTCAGATGTTATCAAAACTGAATGAACAGGGTGTAAGATTTTAACATTTTTCTGATAGTCTTCAGTTGTGTGTTTTCATGTGTAGACTTACTGTGATTACATGATACGATTACATAACAAGATGTGACTTATTCCTCTCTCCAACCACATGATTCTTTATAAGGGAGGTGGTTGATAGTGAAAATGTACCACAATACATCCCTATCCTCGGTGTAGTGGTCGCCTACCCACTTACCTCGTCACAGTGGTCCACATAAGCACTCTAGCCCTGGGGCAGGGAGGGAGTGATGCTCCCCTTGGCTGGTGGCTGGTGGCCCGAGGTAGAGGAGGTGGGGGTGTGACAGAGGGGTGTAACCAAGCAGGCGGGGCGGGCTGGCTGGCAGATGGTTCAGTCTGAATGACTGACTGACTGATGGGGCTGACTCAGTGACACACACACACACACACACACACACACACACACACACACACACACACGCACGCACACACGCACGCACACACACACACACGCTCACACACACACACACACACACACACACACACACACACACACACACACACACACACACACACACACACACACACACACACACACACACACACACACACACACACACACACACACACACACACACACACACACACACACACACACACACAGGGAGGGTACCACATCAAGGGTTACTGTCTCTCCAGTGAGTTAACTTGTCACGTTGTTTGACATTTACTCACAGTGCCATTTTCTCCTCCTCCTCTCTCTTCTCAGCTGTCCTCTCTCCCCTCAGCTGTCCTTCTCTCCTCTCAGCTGTCCTCTCTCCTCTCAGCTGTCTTCTCTCCCCTCAGCTGTCCTCTCTCCTCTCAGCTGTCCTCTCTCCTCTCAGCGGTCTTCTCTCCCCTCAGCTGTCCTCTCTCCTCTCTCCCCTCAGCTGTTCTCTCTCCTCTCAGCTGTTCTCTCTCCTCTCAGCTGTCCTCTCTCCTCTCAGCTGTTCTCTCTCCCCTCAGCTGTCCTCTCTCCTCTCAGCTGTCCTCTCTCCTCTCAGCGGTCTTCTCTCCCCTTAGCTGTCCTCTCTCCTCTCTCCCCTCAGCTGTTCTCTCTCCCCTCAGCTGTTCTCTCTCCTCTCAGCTGTTCTCTCTCCTCTCAGCTGTTCCCTCTCCTCTCAGCTGTCCTCTCTCCTTTCAGCTGTCCTCTCTCCTCTCAGATGTCCTCTCTCATCTGAGCTGTCCTCTCTCCTCTCAGCTGTCCTCTCCTCTCAGCTGTCCTCTCCTCTCAGCTGTCCTCTCTCCTCTCAGGTGTCCACTCCTCTCAGCTGTCCTCTCTCCTCTCAGCTGTCCTCTCTCCTCTCAGCTGTCCTCTCCTCTCAGGTGTCCACTCCTCTCAGCTGTCCTAGCCTCTCAGCTGTCCTCTCCTCTCGGCGGTCCTCTCCTCTCAGGTGTCCACTCCTCTCAGCTGTCCTAGCCTCTCAGCTGTCCTCTCCTCTCGGCGGTACTCTCCTCTCAGGTGTCCACTCCTCTCAGCTGTCCTAGCCTCTCAGCTGTTCTCTCCTCTCGGCGGTCCTCTCCTCTCAGCTGTCCTCTCCTCTCAGCTGTCCTCTCTCCTCTCAGGTGTCCACTCCTCTCAGCTGTCCTCTCTCCTCTCAGCTGTCCTCTCTCCTCTCAGCTGTCCTCTCCTCTCAGGTGTCCACTCCTCTCAGCTGTCCTAGCCTCTCAGCTGTCCTCTCCTCTCGGCGGTCCTCTCCTCTCAGGTGTCCACTCCTCTCAGCTGTCCTAGCCTCTCAGCTGTCCTCTCCTCTCGGCGGTCCTCTCCTCTCAGGTGTCCACTCCTCTCAGCTGTCCTAGCCTCTCAGCTGTCCTCTCTCCTCTCAGGTGTCCACTCCTCTCAGCTGTCCTAGCCTCTCAGCTGTTCTCTCCTCTCGGCGGTCCTCTCCTCTCAGGTGTCCACTCCTCTCAGCTGTCCTAGCCTCTCAGCTGTCCTCTCCTCTCAGGTGTCCACTCCTCTCAGCTGTCCTAGCCTCTCAGCTGTCCTCTCTCCTCTCAGGTGTCCACTCCTCTCAGCTGTCCTAGCCTCTCAGCTGTTCTCTCCTCTCGGCGGTCCTCTCCTCTCAGGTGTCCACTCCTCTCAGCTGTCCACTCCTCTCAGCTGTCCTAGCCTCTCGGCGGTCCTCTCCTCTCAGCTGTCCTAGCCTCTCAGCTGTCCTCTCCTCTCAGGTGTCCACTCCTCTCAGCTGTCCTAGCCTCTCAGCTGTCCTCTCTCCTCTCAGGTGTCCACTCCTCTCAGCTGTCCTAGCCTCTCAGCTGTTCTCTCCTCTCGGCGGTCCTCTCCTCTCAGGTGTCCACTCCTCTCAGCTGTCCTAGCCTCTCAGCTGTTCTCTCCTCTCGGCGGTCCTCTCCTCTCAGGTGTCCACTCCTCTCAGCTGTCCACTCCTCTCAGCTGTCCTAGCCTCTCAGGTGTCCACTCCTCTCAGCTGTCCTCTCCTCTCGGCGGTCCTCTCCTCTCAGCTGTCTTCTCCTTGCAGCGAGGTGGACAAAGTGTATGTACACATAGCTCTTCAATTCCTGCTCCTGGCTTTCATTCATAGACTACTCAAGCTCACACTACTCCATAGAATATGTCATGGACAGCAAAGCTGACATTGATAAAGCTGATGTTTTATATCATATGAAAGCTGGCATTGTTAAAGCTGATGTTTTATATCATAAGAATGCTTTATTATATACTTAATAAGAGTAATTAATAATATTTCTCACCATGTTGAAAATAGCGTTGTCTCAGTGTCTTTAGCTAACTGAATATACCAGGTAGTAACAGTGTATATCTCAACCCCCTCTTAATTGAATGTCCGCCTCCTGTCACAGTCTTTCTGTGAGAAACACCTTATAGTGACCACAGCAGCTGCTCCCTGGTCAATTAGCACTGTATAAGGTGCCAAGGCAAATATTTAGCTAATTATCAATATTTAATAGCCTTTTTCTAAAGCCAGCTCCTTTCCTAAGGTCCAGCAGATGCTATTAAATCTCACCCCATAGATACACAGTTATGACATGTAATAACTACTGGAATATAAAAGAGATGAATAATTCACAGCGGGCTAACAAATTAAGGCCTTCATTAAAAAAAAAAGAGAGAAAAAACTAGCCAGGGCTTGAAACCATTCTGAATAAAACCCGGTCCAAGGTAATGCTCCGGCTCTCCCTGATAAAGAATTACAGCATTAATTCAGCCAAAGTGAACTTATTGCTCCTATTCCTTTCACAGCGATCCCTGGAGCATTCAGCGTGGGGATGGAGGACTGGAATGATAACTGCCTTTCTCTGAGAACAACTCTCACCTCTTTTATTTCTATTCTTCCATCAAATTCATTATTGTGTGTGTGTGTGTGTGTGTGTGTGTGTGTGTGTGTGTGTGTGTGTGTGTGTGTGTGTGTGTGTGTGTGTGTGTGTGTGTGTGTGTGTGTGTGTGTGTGTGTGTGTGTGTGTGTGTGTGTGTGTGTGTGTGTGTGTGTGTGTGTGTGTGTGTGCGTGTGCATCTGCGTCTGTTTCTGTTTCTGTGTCTGTGTCTGTGCTGAGTACACCGTGTATGTGTGTCTGTGTGCGCATGTTTGGTGTATGTGCACGTATATGTGTTGAGGTTGAGTGGGGGTTGCACCTTTTCCATTTGGTACAATTGCTGAGGTTAGCCTATGAATACTGTGATGTTTACTCTGGGTT
The DNA here is from genome assembly GCF_029448725.1 of Salvelinus fontinalis. Classification (NCBI taxonomy): domain Eukaryota; kingdom Metazoa; phylum Chordata; class Actinopteri; order Salmoniformes; family Salmonidae; genus Salvelinus; species Salvelinus fontinalis. The sequence continues at coordinate 42,919,776 of NC_074669.1, forward strand.
TTCTCCCTAGAGGGAATCGCTAGGAACCACTTCCCTGCCAGAGCGCCATTGTGTGTACACACACAGACACACACACACGCACAGTGACCTCTCAGGGTCCTCTGTGGAATAATATGGACATAGATAAGATACCTTTGATGTGGGGATCTGCGCTGGCATCTTAGTTACATTTCAATACCAGTAAATACCATTCAGTCAAGTGATGTCCTTAATAAAATTAAAATAAAAGGCTGACTGGTGTGTTTTGATGATGTCATGTGTTTTGATGTAACCTGCGACATAATCCCAACTCTTTCAGCATGACAGGTACAAAATGATATGGTTGCTCTCGTGTACATCGTAGACTGGAGAACACAGTCAGACAGGATGTCTTTAAGCCTTTAACATTAAAGCGGGTTAAATTCCCCTCAGAGTCAACAGAGCTCCGGTTGTGTAAACTAGAGAGCTGAGGCACCTTGTGAGGAAAGACCTCCGTTAAAGCAACGCATCGCTGGAGGCATCTTCACACAACACTGAGATATGGATGCTGTTTCTTTCTGTTTTGAGTTTTATTTGAATTGTGATGAAAAGATCAGGGAAGGTGGCACTTATCTCCGCATATCACCCAGTCACAGCTTAACCCAGGTTTTTATTTTTGACTACATTCTAATTTGAGATGTGCCAGGTAACTTGACATAGTATTTCCTGAGTTCCCCGCGAGGCCTTTAGGGACTTAACCTGTGGTCGGGTAAAGGAGGGGAAAAAGCAATTCAATTTCCCCAAGGATATGCATGCAGAGGGTAGGAAAACATCAAGAGGCCACCTTTGATTGTTTACATCCTGGCTCTTTATAGATTTGACAGGCACTCGTCAAAATGTTTCAGGATGGATCAGCAGGTTAATTCTACCGTACGGAGATCATGTCCAAATGCTTATCTCAAAAACATAAATGGCACTTTCTAATACCTTGAAAAGCTACCTCTGTGGACCTGTGCAGGATTAAGCCAATTTGACTCATTTTCATGTGTTGACTGAGATGTTTTGCTATTGTCAACACAGTAATTATATTCAGTCATTTCAGTGGTGTAGTCAGTGCAAGACCTGGTCTGAATATCTTCAAAGCAACGATGGCCTTTAAATGGGTCAATCCATCCATTCATCCCAACAAAACAACAACTTTTCACATTTAGGCCTAAACTTGACATCAGACATGCTTGAATTGAATTTTTGTTGGGCGCAAATCTACCTATTGACATCAATGCATGATTTACGTGAGAATCCTAGTTAAGCGCACAGATTTTAAGTCAGGATTTGGCCCTTGGTGGTTCAATATGCTGTGAACGTGATGCCATGGGACATGGTGAGGGTGTAAGCCCTTCAGGCATAATCCACTCCCATCGCCAGGACCTGGCTCTCCTGGTTAATAAAAAGGAATGTAGCTGGTAAACTTGTGGGGGTAGATCTTATAGGAACACATCTCTACAGATTATATGTCAGCCTTCTCAGAGACAACAAAGGGACTTGTGGAGGTAGCCTCGGGATGTTACTGTCTTGTTTGAACAGAATATGCACAGTGGTACAAGTTCTTTGCTTCACCAACGTGTCTCAGAGCATTGCTGCTTTCTGAGGGGAAAATAAGGACGTCTAGATGTAGTGTCTGGGTCGGCCGTTATTATCACGTCAGTACAGTTTGATCTCTCGGCGATACAAAGCCAGAAGTGTGGCACGAAGCGTAGAGAGGACGGTTTCTTCACTGAAATACATTTGATTCTGTAGTAAGAGCCACAGTGGTTTTCTCATTGTCAATTTGTTAATACGGATGATTTGCCTTCCACCCAAATACACATATTTCTCAGTCTGTACCATGCACATTGGATCTTTATGATTATTAATCTATACGTGTCTGAGGCAGTGAGGAATCCTTACATAATCATTGACCTTATACTTCTTTAAAGATGGCTCCCACTTTTACGACTTAAGCACACTGTTGTAGTATCCAGATGTGGTAAAGTGATTGGTGTCCCGTGCTTATCGTTATGAACGGTATTTAGATACCAAGTGTATATATCATTTATATGTCAGAACAAACCCTAAAGGCACTGTAAACCATGATGACAAGTGATCAGGCGATCATAAAACACAAGATCTGATTGCAGTCTAATGCCGAAACCCTGACAGGAAACCATGTGGGTGTCTTGGATTGCTAATCGCGCCCGATTTGAAATCCAATCGCTGATTAATATTGTGTGCTTGTAATATGACGATATTAAAACCCTCTTGTCCCAAGGACACATTTCCATCCAACAGGCAAAAAAAGACATACATTTCGAATGTGAGATGTATTTATTTGACTCAAATTTAGGTAGGAAAATGAATCCACGTGGGAGGTGCTAATGAGACAGAGTAAACCACACAAGGTCGTCCTCGGCAAGAGCAGATATTCCATCGCTGTGGGGCACAGAAGACAGAACTTTTTGTTTTAGCAGACTGCCCATCAAATAAGCATAATTACCGTCAGGATTCATACAGCTTTCTGCAGTCGTCCTGAAGGCGTAGCGGCGGCTCCCACTCAAATGAGTTACTCCGATAAATCACCATTAATTAGCTAATAAAAGCCAGCAGGTGGTTCGGAGCCCAAAGACATTCTCTGGTTGTTTGAATTATGTATATTACACCGGCGCACTGATAAAGTAAATGACGGTGGGGAGGGACAACAGACAGGAGAAAGTCTGGGCTGGGAGGGCCCTTGTGTAAGGATAATGCCCCGTTCAAATCTCCTGCAATCCCCCAATCCCACCCACAGGAATACAAGCAGCTCTGACCCCTGTTCAAATAACAGAATGCACAGTGTTCCAGTGCTGAGTCCCGGGCATATTACAACATTGATTATGCATGCAGAATACAAAGTTTACCTAGCTCCGTCCCTCCTTCCCACACAAAAGCTGATTGGATGTGTTTACTCTAGTTAAGAGAGAGGAAGACAATTATTACAACAGGGAGACAGGGCATAATATACTGACCTTTGACCTTGGGATGTGGTTGTTAATTAAAAATGTCTGAATCTACACAACAACGTTCAAACTCTTTAGGGAATTTGTTGTGTTGAGAGGGTTTACTGCTATTGATGTCATGTACACTTATAATGATGCTACGCTAATGTACTACGCTAATGCATTGACGCTGGTACAGTATAGTGAGTGATGCTAATATGGTAGAGATGCTAATGCTGTGGTAATGCTCCACCCCTCTGTGGATTCCAGCCAGTTACACTGTTGTCTCAGCCCCTAGAGGTCCCCTCTCCTTATACTTGGAGGGGTATTAGCTCCCCAGCCTACCAGTGATCTCTTTATTGCTGCGTTCAGACAGCCTAATTCTGATCTTTTTCCACTAATTGATCTTTTAACCAATCACATCAGATATTATTCAGAGCAGATCTGATTGGTCAAAAGATCAATTAGTGAAAAAAAGATGAGAATTGGGCTAACGGTCTAAACACAGCCAAGTGTTGCCCCAGTACTGGACAGGATGGGAATGAAAGGCCATGTTAATACAGCTTGTGTTTGTTATAGTATGGGGTATTTTCGGTTTGGTATTAACATCATATGATATTGTATTGTCTTGATGCTTTTCCAGTATTTATGTGCAGTTGTTTTTTAAAACTTTTTCCCTGAACAGGCATATCATTATCAACATGACCTTTGCATTACATTATACCACTTTGGTGTCATAATATAGCATACCAAAGCTAATTCTTATCGTGACCCATCTTTCTAACTTAACTCAACTCTGCCATTACCAAGTTTCACAGCCAAGTGGAACACACATACACACACACACACACACACACACACACACGAACTAGAACTTTGCTTCTTTCCTACTTGGTAAATTAGCTTTTTTCTCTGGGCTAGATGTCCTGAGGCAGTGACTTGGCAGCGGGTAAAAGAAATAGCAAAAATGTATCCACACCAAGTGGGACAGGGAAGCAGATGGGACACTGATTACAGTGTTGTTTACAGCTGTTTGGGTCCTTCACTGCTACCATATAGAGGTCAGAGAACTGTGTGTGTCTGTGTCGTTTCACTCTAAGACTCATCACCAACATCTACTCAGCATAGACACACAGACAGAACATTATGGTAGTAATACATTGGATGTATGCTACCACAGAGGTCAGAAACAGTATGTCTATTCAATTTCACTGTAAGGCACATCCAACATCTCAGTGTAGACACATATACAGAACCTGATGATAAAAATACATTTTAGGTGGGACAGTATAGCGTTTTTCATGACAAAGATATCTCAGTGCTCTATACTCCCATAAAACTCAGTAACCACGAATTTGGTCTAGAATCTTTGATCTGTTGTAATGGCCAGGTAAGTTATCTGATTCATGTGGTATTTAGTTTCCTGACACAAGAACAAGCCAGTCGATCATAATATAATAATGTAGTATCAGAAATATCTGTCTGTCCAGACAGAAAAATACTTTGAAGTCAGATTTTGCAGTAAAAGAAAATTGGTCGTTATTGCGTTTTGCCTTTGTAGGGCAGTATAGCTACTATCATTATCATAATAGTACATGTTGTATTTACAATCAAAATTGTCTGGAAATGTGTCATTATGATCATTCAAAATGACATGCGATATATCAGTGTGTAGGGTTATAACTGTGCATAGGCCGACAGAGTGATAACCTGGTCTGTTAACAGAGTGATAACCTGGTCTGTTAACAGAGTGATAACCTGGTCTGTTAACAGAGTGATAACCTGGTCTGTTAACAGAGCGATAACCTGGTCTGTTAACAGAGCGATAACCTGGTCTGTTAACAGAGAGAGCCTGATCTGTTAACAGAGTGATAACCTGGTCTGTTAACAGAGTGATAACCTGGTCTGTTAACAGAGTGATAACCTGGTCTGTTAACAGAGCGATAACCTGGTCTGTTAACAGAGTGATAACCTGGTCTGTTAACAGAGTGATAACCTGGTCTGTTAACAGAGCGATAACCTGGTCTGTTAACAGAGTGATAACCTGGTCTGTTAACAGAGCGATAACCTGGTCTGTTAACAGAGTGATAACCTGGTCTGTTAACAGAGTGATAACCTGGTCTGTTAACAGAGCGATAACCTGGTCTGTTAACAGAGTGATAACCTGGTTTGTTAACAGAGTGATAACCTGGTTTGTTAACAGAGTGATAACCTGGTCTGTTAACAGAGTGATAACCTGGTCTGTTAACAGAGTGATAACCTGGTTTGTTAACAGAGTGATAACCTGGTCTGTTAACAGAGTGATAACCTGGTCTGTTAACAGAGTGATAACCTGGTTTGTTAACAGAGCGATAACCTGGTTTGTTAACAGAGTGATAACCTGGTCTGTTAACAGAGTGATAACCTGGTCTGTTAACAGAGTGATAACCTGGTCTGTTAACAGAGTGATAACCTGGTTTGTTAACAGAGTGATAACCTGGTCTGTTAACAGAGTGATAACCTGGTCTGTTAACAGAGCGATAACCTGGTTTGTTAACAGAGTGATAACCTGGTCTGTTAACAGAGTGATAACCTGGTCTGTTAACAGAGTGATAACCTGGTCTGTTAACAGAGTGATAACCTGGTTTGTTAACAGAGTGATAACCTGGTCTGTTAACAGAGTGATAACCTGGTCTGTTAACAGAGTGATAACCTGGTTTGTTAACAGAGCGATAACCTGGTTTGTTAACAGAGCGATAACCTGGTTTGTTAACAGAGTGATAACCTGGTCTGTTAACAGAGTGATAACCTGGTCTGTTAACAGAGTGATAACCTGGTCTGTTAACAGAGTGATAACCTGGTCTGTTAACAGAGGCTGAGGCTGAGGCTGAGCAGTCAGTTCTTCATGACAAATACAGATTTGTTCACTGCCGCCTCTCTTCTCAGTACTTCTACTGAAGATGAGGATGCGAGACAAGGGGCAGCAGCTGCCAGCCTGACTGTGTCAGTGTCTGTGACGAAAGCCATCCAACACAAAGGTCGTTTGCGATCGTTAACATTTCTTTATGTCCACATGAATCACTTTCCATGGTTTAGATGAAACCTTGGCCCATTCACTATCATTCCATCAGGCTCTGTGACTGTAGTCTGCATCCAGAGCAATAATAGCCCTCGGCGGTCGACTAGCAGAATATATCCAATAGTAATCAACCTTTTCCAAAGACACCTCGGAAGCAGAAGGTTTCAGTAGTGAAGTGTAATCCAATAAGGAGGTGGAAATACTGCATCAACACCTTTTTGCTGAGACGATACTTTTGGCATATTGAGTATTTTCACGGCGGGATCACTTAAGGTTTTGTCACCTGTATGCAATGAAAAAAGGACATTATCTACATATACGTACGGTACGGTGGATTGTGGGACATTGATGTAATATTGGAAATGTCTGTTTTCGAACACTCTGGACTCTGGCACTTATGCGTATTGCTTGCTGCTACCAATAGGAGCAGTGATTGTAGCAAGGTTGGAACTGCTGATGAAGAGAAAAGTAGAAGCTGCAGAGATGGCTTCATTTTATATCTGACTGCATTCCTTTGTGTTGGTGACGCACATTCTGTTTACTAATACATTATAAAGAAATATCTTGGAGGATTCTGATAAAGAAATGTCAAGCATCAATCATAGTAGATAGTTGATCATAATAGATCTTAGCAAATCAATGCTCTCGTGTCTTGTGTCATGTGACCCTCTGATCTGGCAGGGGGATTCCATTGCTCTCCTTCTGTGGTTTTCACATATGAAACTGCAAATTAGATGTGTACATGTGATTGTTTTTCACATGTGAACTTGTAAAGAAACTCCACATTTACTCCATATTCGTAAACCAAATAAATGTAAACAAACACTGTATAGACTAAAAACATGGTTGAAACTATAGTTTTGATATCATGGATGGTCAGTCCACGCATCCAAAACATAGTGTTTCTCCAGCCACATTCCTCAGCTTTTTACCAACACTTTGGCGAGAGACAATTTGTGAAAGGAAAAATCGACTCAAAAAGTATATTTGGGTATTTTTTCATTACTCCACTGTTGACACAGTCCCAAAATGTTTTGCATGTCAAGTTAAGATACATGACTTTCAAAAAGCAAATTGTCACTTGCCACATCATCAGGATGATGTGTTTTGCGTCATATGATAATTTTTCACATAAGGGAAAAACAGATGAAAAATTAACATGTGTAACTTCACACGTGTCCAGAAACCACACTTGTGTGACTAATGTAAAAATGGCAAGTGATTTTTTTCCCTCATGTGATTTGTTCATGGTTGTTATTTTTATTTATTTATTTTTGTTATTTTTATTTGTAAGGGGATCTATGACAGTCTTAGCCTGAATGACTGGCAGCTAGTCGGACCAATCAGAGCCATGGCTCTGGGATCAATAATCTAGGGTGAGCTAACCTTTATGCACTGAGTGTACAAAACATTATGTACACCTGCTCTTTCCATGACTGACCAGGTGAATCCAGGTGAAATCTATAATCCCTTATTGAGGTCACTTGTTAAATCCACTTCAAGGGGAGGAGGACAGGTTAAATGTCAGAGCTTCTAGGAGTGTTGGGTGGAATGGAGTCAAACGCAGAGAGCACAGTTAAGGTACGTGGATTTATTTTCCAATACACGGGAAATCCTGCCCTAACACATACGGGCACATCAGAAAAGTCCAAATAACACCAGACTAAACTGTTCCGAGGAAACTAATAAAATCCACTACAAGAATCCTACACCAACGTAACAGTAAGTAAGCCCGCACAACAGCCAGCGGGCTACCTAACCTTATATAGCCTACCCAACCAACCTAAACTAAAACAGGTGCACCCAATCAGCCCAAATTAACAGAAACCAAAACGAAAGAAACGATGGCAGCTAGTAGGCCGGTGACGACGACCGCCGAGCCCCGCCCGAACAGGAAGAGGCACCATCCTCGGCGGGATTCGTGACAGTACCCCCCCCCTGACGCGCGGCTCCCGCAGCGCGCCGACCCCGGCCTCGAGGACGACCCGGAGGGCGAGGCGCAGGACAATCCGGGTGGCGACGGTGGAAATCAGCCAAGAGGGAAGGATCTAAAATATCCTTCCCAGGTACCCAGCACCTCTCCTCCGGACCGTACCCCTCCCAGTCAACGAGGTACTGCAGGCCCCTCACCCGGCGTCTCGAGTCCAGAATAGCTCGTACAGCGTACGCCGGGGACCCCTCGATATCCAGAGGGGGCGGAGGGACCTCCGGCACCTCACCTTCCTGAAGGGGACCAGCTACCACCGGCCTGAGGAGAGACACATGAAACGAGGGGTTAATACGATAATAAGAGGGGAGTTGTAATCTATAACACACCTCGTTTATCCTCCTCAGGACTTTAAATGGCCCTACACACTGCGGCCCCAGCTTCCGGCAGGGCAGGCGGAGGGGCAGGTTTCGGGTCGAGAGCCAGACCCTGTCCCCTGGTGCGAACACAGGGGCCTCACTGCGGTGGCGGTCAGCGCTCCTCTTCTGACGCTCACTGGCCTGCCTGAGAGAGGCCTGGACTGCCCGCCAGGTCTCTCTAGAGCGCTGGACCCACTCCTCCACCGCAGGAGCTTCGGTCTGGCTCTGATGCCACGGAGCCAGGACCGGCTGGTACCCCAATACGCACTCGAATGGCGACATGTTAGTTGAGGAGTGGCGGAGTGAATTCTGGGCCAACTCCGCCCACGGAACATACCTTGCCCATTCTCCAGGCCGGTCCTGGCAATACGACCTCAGAAACCTACCCACTTCCTGGTTCACCCGTTCTACCTGCCCATTACTTTCAGGGTGATACCCAGAGGTAAGGCTGACCGAGACCCCCAGACGCTCCATAAACGCCCTCCATACCCGGGACGTGAACTGGGGACCTCGATCAGATACGATGTCCTCTGGCACCCCGTAATGCCGGAAGACATGAGTAAAAAGAGCCTCCGCAGTCTGTAGGGCCGTAGGGAGACCAGGCAATGGAAGGAGACGACAGGACTTAGAAAACCGATCCACAACGACCAAAACGGTAGTGTTCCCCTGAGAAGGAGGAAGATCAGTCAGAAAATCTACCGATAAATGAGACCATGGCCGTTGTGGAACCGGGAGGGGTTGTAACTTCCCTCTCGGTAGGTGCCTAGGAGCCTTACTCTGTGCGCATACCGAGCAGGAAGAGACATAGAGTCTCACGTCCTTAGCCAAGGTGGGCCACCAGTATTTCCTCCTAAGATCCCGCACTGTTCTCTCAATCCCCGGATGACCCGAAGAAGGTAGTGTATGAGCCCACCGAATCAAACGATCACGAACACCAAGCGGTACGTACTTACGGCCAGTAGGACACTGGGATGGCACAGGTTCTACCCTTAACGCCCGCTCGATGTCCGCGTCCACCTCCCATACCACCGGGGCCACCAGACACGAGGCTGGAAGGATGGGAGTCGGATCGATGGACCGGTCATCCGTGTCATACAGACGTGACAGCGCGTCAGCCTTGGTGTTAAGGGAACCTGGTCGGTAAGAGATCTTAAATCTAAAACGAGTAAAAAACATGGCCCACCTAGCCTGACGCGGACTCAGTCTCTTCGCCTCTCGGATATACTCCAGATTTCGGTGGTCAGTCCAGATGAGAAAAGGGTATTTGGCCCCCTCAAGCCAGTGTCTCCACACTTTCAGGGCTTTTACCATAGCTAGTAACTCCCGATCCCCCACATCATAGTTCCGCTCCGCCGGCTCCAGCTTCTTAGAAAACAAAGCACAGGGACGGAGCTTCGGTGGCGCGCCCGAGCGCTGGGATAGCACGGCTCCAACACCAGCCTCGGACGCATCCACCTCCACTATGAACGCTAACGAAGGGTCCGGATGCGCCAACACGGGAGCTTCAGTAAACCTTGCCTTCAACTGGTTGAAGGCTCCATCTGCCTCAGCCGACCACCGTAAACGCACCGGCCCCCCCTTTAGCAGTGAGGTAATTGGTGCCGCCACTTGACCAAAACCCCGGATAAACCTCCGGTAGTAATTGGCAAACCCTAAAAACCGCTGCACCTCCTTTACCGTGGTTGGAGTCGGCCAATTACGCACGGCGTTTACGCGGTCACACTCCATCCTCACCCCCGAGGTGGAAATGCGATAACCCAGGAAGGAAACGGCTGGTTTGGAGAACACACATTTCTCAGCCTTGACGTATAAGTCATGCTCCAGCAGTCGCCCAAGCACCCTGCGCACCAAGGAGACATGAGCAGCGCGTGTGGCCGAATAGATCAAGATGTCATCAATATATACTACCACACCCAGCCCCTGCAAGTCTCTGAGAATCTCATCTACAAAGGATTGGAAAACGGCTGGAGCATTCTTTAACCCATACGGCATGACGAGGTACTCATAGTGGCCTGATGTGGTACTAAACGCTGTTTTCCACTCGTCTCCTCCCCGAATACGCACCAGATTATACGCGCTCCTGAGATCCAGTTTTGTGAAAAAACGCGCTCCGTGGAATGATTCCATCGCCGTAGCGATCAGAGGTAGTGGATAACTAAATCCCACTGTGATTGAATTTAGACCTCGATAATCAATGCACGGACGCAGTCCTCCCTCCTTTTTTCTCACAAAAAAGAAACTCGAGGAAGCGGGTGACATGGAGGGCCGAATGAACCCCTGTCCCAGAGCTTCCGTGACATATGTCTCCATAGCCAACGTCTCCTCCTGTGACAAAGGGTACACGTGACTCCTGGGAAGTGCAGCGTTCTCCTGAAGGTTTATCACGCAATCCCACCGTCGATGAGGGGGTAATTTAGTCGCTTCCTTCTTACTAAATGCGATAGCCAAATCGGCATATTCTGGGGGAATGCGCACAGTGGAAACCTGGTCTGAACTCTCCACCGATGTGGCACCGATGGAAACTCCCACACACCTACCTGAACACTCGTCTGACCACCCCTGAAGAGCTCCCTGTCGCCAGGAAATGAGGGGATTGTGAATGGCTAGCCAGGGAATCCCCAATACCACTGGAAAACCAGGTGAATCAATAAGGTAAAAACTGATCTGCTCCCTATGATTCCCCTGGGTTACCATGTCCAGCGGAATCGTGGCCTCCCTGACCAGTCCTGACCCTAACGGTCGGCTATCTAGGGAGTGCACAGGGAAAGGAGGGTCTATCTGCACCAACGGAATACCCAACCTACGGGCGAGTCCGCGATCCATAAAACTCCCAGCTGCGCCTGAGTCGACTAGCGCCTTATGCTGAAGAGAGGGTAAAAACGCAGGGAAAAAAATAACCAAAAACATATGACCTACAGGGAGCTCTGGGTGAGTCTTGTGCCTACTCACCTGAGGTGGCCGAGGAGTATTCCGCCTGCCATCCCGACTCCCAGATGGACTCCTCCAGCACCGGTCCGAAGTGTGTCCTCTCCGGCCACAGTAGGTGCAGGAAGGGCCACCTCCTCCGGTCCCCCTAGATGCAGCTCCTCCCAACTCCATTGGAGTTGGAGCGGGAGAGCTGGGAGGTGGAATGGACAGGACCCCCTCTGAACGCCCGCGGGCAGCTAGCAGGTTATCCAGTCGAATCGACATGTCGATCAGTTCATCTAGAGATAGTGTGGTGTCCCGACAAGCTAGCTCCCGACGGACGTCCTCCCGAAGGCTACAACGGTAATGATCTATTAAGGCCCTGTCATTCCACCCCGCTCCAGCAGCCAAAGTCCGGAACTCTAAAGCGAACTCCTGGGCGCTCCTCGTCTCCTGTCTCAGGTGGAACAGACGCTCACCCGCCGCTCGGCCCTCTGGTGGGTGGTCGAACACAGCCCGAAACCGACGGGTGAACTCTGCATAATGGTCCCGAGCAGAGTCTGGGCTGTTCCATACCGCGTTGGCCCAGTCCAGGGCTCTCCCCGATAAACAGGAGACAAGGAGGCTTACCCTCTCTTCCTCCGAGGGAGTCGGACGCACGGTAGCCAGGTATAGCTCAAGCTGGAGCAAAAACCCCTGGCAACCAGCCGCTGCTCCATCGTACTCCTTCGGTGGGGTGAGACGCAAAGAGCTGGTCCCAGCCGATGACCCTGTGGGAGTGGGTTGTGTCGTCTGCAGGGGAGCTGTAGGGGGCGTCGGGAGACCACTCCTCTCCCATCGTTCCATCCTCTCCATCATCATGTCCATCGCTGATCCGATACGCTGAAGTACAGCTGTATGATGCTGGACACGCTCCTCCATAGTTGGGAGAGGGGTGGTCGTGGCTCCTGCTGACTCCATAGGTGGTGCGGGCTTCTGTCAGAGCTTCTAGGAGTGTTGGGTGGAATGGAGTCAAACGCAGAGAGCACAGTTAAGGTACGTGGATTTATTTTCCAATACACGGGAAATCCTGCCCTAACACATACGGGCACATCAGAAAAGTCCAAATAACACCAGACTAAACTGTTCCGAGGAAACTAATAAAATCCACTACAAGAATCCTACACCAACGTAACAGTAAGTAAGCCCGCACAACAGCCAGCGGGCTACCTAACCTTATATAGCCTACCCAACCAACCTAAACTAAAACAGGTGCACCCAATCAGCCCAAATTAACAGAAACCAAAACGAAAGAAACGATGGCAGCTAGTAGGCCGGTGACGACGACCGCCGAGCCCCGCCCGAACAGGAAGAGGCACCATCCTCGGCGGGATTCGTGACATTAAAGAAGGATTTTTAAGCCTTGAGACAACTGAGACATGGATTGTGTGTGTGTGTCATTCAGAGGGTGAATGGGCAAGACATAAGATTAAATTGAACGGTTATGGTAGGCACACGCTGCTGGCTGACCATTCTTGTGTACCCAAAGGACGTCCAGCCAACTTGACACAACTCAATATGAGGAAGGTGTTCTTAATGTTTTGTACACTCAGTGTAGTTGTTCCAGTCAGACCCATGCACAGCCTCGACTAGTGCTTACTTGTCATGCCAACTTCAACAAATCCATTGGCTTTATCATAACTATTAATTTTTTTTGTTGTATAATAATAATTACAATTATAACAATAACAATACTGTTAAAAGTATGAATAATGAATACAATTCTTTTGTATGATATAGATATTTATTTCATTTGCAGGTAATACAGGCAATAATTTTCCTAACTCGGGTCATTGTCTTATGTCAGATGGTATCACTCCTGCGTGACTCTCGTCCCTCAACCGACAGCTCAGGCCAAATATCTGCTATCTGACGCGCTATCGCTATCTCTCTCGCTATCGCTCTATCTGGCGTAAAACAAATAACTCTGGCTACATAGCTGCATAGTGAACAATGTCTTTTTCACTGCGCTCTGTTTTGGAGTCAGCACAGTTCCAGTGCTGTGATTTGGCTTTCCCACCGATTGAGGAGAGCAGATAAAGGGGGGAGTAGAGGAGGTGAGAGATAGAAGCACTGTGTGCAGGAAACCAGGCAAACCTCCAGTGAGTGTCTCATTAACATCCAGAGATCAGAGAGAACCCAGCAAAGCACTTTAATGGCCTACTGTACTTGTTACGTGTGTGTGTGTGTGTGTGTGCGCGTGCGCGTGCGCGTGTGTGTGTGTGTGGTGGGGGGGGGGGGGGTAGTCTTCACTTTCCAATGGCATCCTAGCTGCACAATGCAGTAGCCTCCATTGAGTTCAGTTCTCGTTACATGGTGCTTTTCCTTCTGTTTGAAATATACTCTGCCTTGATCAGTTGTAGTCCCATAGGTCATACTGCTGCCTTTCTGGGCTCCAATCACATGAAAGGATGAAGGTAGTGTGGGTTAACTAGGCACCCTTAACCCTTGCATTGTGTGGATTTATAACTGTCTATAGCTGCAGAACTGTCTGGTTTGTGTAATTCTTCATAATGTTATTGGAATGGGATTTTATTCCTCCTCACTTTGTCATTTCAATGGTCTAATCTAGGCTAAATCATTCCGTTTAAATTCAGTCATTTCTGGGGGAAAGAATTAAATGCAAGGATTTTTTGAATTCATGATTTGAATGTCAAAATGAATTTGACCTCATCCCTGTCAAAATGAATTTGACCTCATCCCTGTCAAAAGCGACATCTTTGTAGTCGTCGTTCAAATTAGCTCTTTATATTTGAAAATTGGTTTACAGGCTGGCATATATTGTTTATTATAGGGAGGCATATTTCAGTCTCCTAAACCTTTATAGTATCCCCTTCAATATAATACAGCCTATTGAATGAGTCACTTCAGCACCAAAAAAGTTCACTAACAATTATGTAATGGTTCATGTGCTCATTAAATATGATGACATTCCTGTAGTTAATGTATTTTTAATAATGCAAATATTGTAATTAGCCAGACGCCCTCCTCTCCTCTCCATGCCTGTAATCTCAAGTGTGTTGTGTTTTATGTTTATATAAAACTTTATTACCTGTCCTTTAGTTCTTGTGCTGAGCCAATCTGATCTGTTATTATAATATCAAATCACTCTTGTTTAGCCTGCTATTCAATCAACAGCTATTGAAAAGCCTCTTTTGTGGTATCAAACAATTCATTGGCCGTGGGGATGAGACGAAGTGAAATATCATTTGCCAAGAGACTCAAACATGACCCTCTTTACACACCTCAAATGGATGTGGGACCATTAATGTGGGTATCAATTAAAATGGATTCCGTGTATGTGATTTCTGCCGCATAGTTTAAAGGCCTAATGACAGCACATGCTATCAAATGCAGTCTCTACAACATGTACATGCATAATACATGGTGTTAGGTTTAACCCACGTATACTGTACGTATGTGTGTTTATCCTCATTGGCGGTGGTTGTTTGAGATGCATCGCCATTGAGCCACTCTAATTTAGTCCATGGAGCCTGTGGTTTGGCAGCCGTAGCCCCGGGCCTCTGGCACCGCGCACCGCTCGGTGTCATTTGCTACCAACTGGGTTTTTGATGAGTGCCTGACCTAGACGCCTCATCCTTCACCACTGTCCCATTCCCTTTATTTACATCTGTGTTACGTCCCAAATGGCATTATATGCCCTATATAGTGCACTACTTTTAAACCAGGGCCCTGTGAGCACTAGTCAAAAGTAGTGCACTGTGTGGGGAATAGGGTGCAATTTGGGACATACGCCTTTGCATTCTAATTACTCTCTTTATTGCTTTAGCCTGGAGGAATCCGTTCAGGGAGGGAGGGAGAGGGAGAGAGAGAGAGGGAGAGAGAGAGGGGGGGCACCAGGAGTTTCGGACCAATAATAAAACGCCATAACTCGCGGAGTGGCGCCCACAGGCGATGGAGAAAGACGTGCGTCCCTAATTATGATTCTGAGTGCTACAGAGCGTGACCAGTAGAAAACACTGACCTCTTTCTTACTAATGTCATACCACAGTAGCAGTGTTTGTCTCACTCCATGTGTCATTTCTTTATCAATTGATTTTTACCAACAGAGACCACACCATTTTTATGAATAGGAAGAAGTTCTTCTGCTGAATAATTAGGTTTTTACTCGCAGCCAAGTTGCATTTGACTGACTATTATCATCATGTGAGCTGTTGGCATAGGCCCAGATTTATTCATCTAGAATCTGATAGGCTAGTTATTGGCTAGAAATTCGAAAATAGAAAATCAATGGGACACAGGCGTGTTGGCCCATACCTCTCCATTTCCCAGTCATGCGTCAAAACATAACGTAGCCCATCTGGATTTTTACCAAATACATTTGTGACAACACTAGTAAAGAATACCTTTAAAATAGTAGTCCCAGCTCTCTGTGCAACGTTGTATTCAACAGCATCAATAGCACAGTAGTGCCACAGTCTTTAATGAGCTCGATCTCTCAACTTTAAAGACTTGAAGGATATTAACAAGCTACTTGACAAATGGTGCTTAGAAGCACATTAAAGACATGGCTAATGGCGCGCATAATGACGGCTAATTTTCGATCAGATATAAATTAGAGCCCCCAACAGTTATTTGCCTTAAGGACTTTATGTAAATGATTCTGCTCTGTATAAACTGAAAGCCGGGGTGAGAGAGAGAGAGAGGAGGGGAGGGGAGGGAGTTGGGGAGAGAGA
>NC_074669.1:42935883-42955883 GCF_029448725.1 Salvelinus fontinalis
GAGAGAGAGAGAGAGAGGAGGGGAGGGGAGGGAGTTGGGGAGAGAGAGAGAGAGAGAGAGAGAGAGAGAGAGAGAGAGAGAGAGAGAGAGAGAGAGAGAGAGAGCCTGGGCTGGCTGGCACTCCTTGTGGATATGATTAATAGATCTGCAACAGAGCACGCGGCTGTCAGAGCTCAATGAACACACATCCAGCAGACAGCTATACCACCTTCTCATTAGACCCGATGCCCAATCTTTACAACAACTTACTCATTCGGAACGGTGCAACAGCCTCTGAAAATGAGCGAATCTCTCTCTATGCGTTAAATGGCTTTCGCAATGTGGAAAGGAGAGAGAGTTGTGAGAGAGGGGGGGGGGGGGGGGGGTGGAGGGAGATGCACGAAAGACACTTAACTGTTCATAAACGTGCATGCCCATCCTAGGTTGTTTAATATTTAATGGCATTGGGCCCATTTTGACGCCATCCGTTTGAAAAATGGGGCATAATCTGTTGGGGGAGAGCACTCGATGAGTTTGGAGATAGGGGCATTAGAAAACATATATTGGAAAATACCTGATAGGGTCATCATGCATGCCCTCAATTGAACTTATTCGTACCTAAAACCTGCGCCATAGGCCTAGGCCTCACCTGAAATGTGATGAAAATTGTGGCTTATTATTTTTTACATTCTCAAAAATATGTTATTGTTTTGTGTCTCGGACGATTTTTTAAAATCATGTTTCGAACCTTGGGACTAAGGTATACTTCATTGCATTACGTAGTCTTGCATATAGCCTACTGGTAGGCCCAGGGGCCTGGCCCCTGCACATCGTTTAAAAGGTTGCATTCGGAGGCATTTAAATGACATTGATAATAAAGCATTACACCCATTAAGAGTTCATTAAGAGTAAACTCAAGCTTTAATTACAGTTTGCACTCAACACTGTTCAACTCGTTAAGGTTCATGTATCTCTATCGTCATATAGGCTTTGGAGATTATTTGGAAATAATTACCGAAATCTCATTGTAACGTGTTAATTGTA
The DNA here is from genome assembly GCF_029448725.1 of Salvelinus fontinalis. Taxonomy (NCBI): domain Eukaryota; kingdom Metazoa; phylum Chordata; class Actinopteri; order Salmoniformes; family Salmonidae; genus Salvelinus; species Salvelinus fontinalis. The sequence goes on from NC_074669.1 coordinate 42,936,907, forward strand.
TAATAACGCTGGTGTTATTAGCCGTGCTGTAGATGCTTAACGTAAAACATGTACTGTAACAACCCTTACAGAAATCAAGCGAAGATAGCACCATTTATTGAAATAAAATCAATCGGATAAATATTTAATGACGAAATGGTGCTGCGCATGTGTGCAACATCCATCCTTTCAGACGGTTTGACCATTTGAATTGAATAAGCAGTTAACAACTTAATTGGCATATTTCAAATCAAATCGAATTTTATTTGTTACATGCTTCGTAAACAACATGTGTAGACTAACAGTGAAGTGCTTACTTACGGGCCCGTTCCAACAATACAGAGAGAAAGATAATAGAGAAATAATAGAAAAATAGAAATATAATAACACGAGGAATAAATACACAATGAGTAACAATGATAACTTGACTATATTTGATTAGCAATTTACAGAGATGAACAGCAACATTTAATAAGACTGGAACTCTTGGAATATGTTGTCCCACTGCCCCACGGCTGACGTTCACTTACTAGTATTTAAATCATTAATATGTAAATATAGGAAAGAAAACCACATAAGAACATATAAGATAACGAATTATTCACATTATTCTCATGTCAACATATGCATGTCCCCCGCTGCAGGTTAGCCTATTCCATCCACACCTCTCCTTTCTGTTAGCTTTACATAATAGGTGGAAAACACTTCATTTAGATCATGCATACATTTAACATCGAGATAATGGAGAAATGGAGATAATGGAGATAATGAAGGTAATGCATACAAAGTAGTCAATGTTATAATTATGGCGATGGCCCTATTCACACGTCTCGTGTTTCATGACGGATACAAGCCATAATTGAGTTGTCCCTGTCCAAAACATTAAATGGCCCTTCGTCACCTGCCATGGGAAAATGAGCAGGGCATTAAATAGCTTTAAATAGCTGTGGTATAGCATTTAATAAGAAATAATTAAGCCCTCTTGGGAGGCCTACGTGTTCAAATGTAGCCCGTAAAATGCAAGAGTGAAATATGTTTACATAATACCACTGAAATACTTAGAAGTTTGGCCACGCCAATCATTTCGTTGCCTATATGATTTTAAGAAAATCTGCAGAATTCAACGAATTGTCGTCGGAGAGTACACTTTTGAGCTATTGTGATGGCATGCTCTGAATAGATAGCACGATACATAGGCAGAAGAGCGGGATAGTGAGAGTGCATGGCGCGTGCATGAGGCGAGGAGTGAGAGAGGTGCCTGAGAGGTCAAGAGGTGTGTGTGTGTGTGTGTGTGTGTGTGTGTGTGTGTGTGTGTGTGTGTGTGTGTGTGTGTGTGTGTGTGTGTGTGTGTGTGTGTGTGTGTGTGTGTGTGTGTGTGTGTGTGTGTGTGTGTGTGTGTGTGTGTGTGTGTGTGTGTGTGTGTGTAGTCAGTCAATCACACCAAACAACTTGTCCTGCACTTTCAAAACAACACACGCATCCTATCAGCTGACAGTGTCGTCTATACTCACCCGTTTACACGTGTGAAAGGAGTAATGGGCACCCAAGTATTTTCTCCTTCTTAATGCAACTCCATTGATTAGCCTCTGTAAAACACTTCACAGACTAATCACCAGTGATAATTCATTAATATTGTATCAACAACTACAAATCTATAATCACATGGAGATTGGCGACCATATTAAACGCGCGTCTTATTCAAAGAGCCATGGCGCGATGACAGTACAGGGACAATGTGCGATATGTTGGCGTAATGCAGTGTAGTTGAGCGCCACCAATGCTAAATAAAGGGTTACAGTGTCTCGCGTTGGATTTCTGACCTTGTGTTTCCTCTAATTCCAGATCTCAGTCGCATCTTTGAAGGAAGACACTTGGTGTAAATGTACAGTTAAAATATTCTTTTCGCAGCTCCCCAGGCGGAGCTCAGACAGTCCCCGGCTTCATTAAAATTTCATCAGCATCCCTGTGAAAGGGGGGAAATGTTCAGGGGAAAGGAGAAAAATAAAACAGAAGGCCTAATTATAACAAAGGGAAACACTGCTGCCCTTTCCTTTTTGAATGTAGCGACCACAGTGTATTGGTGCCATGTCTCAATGTACGGAACAGAAGCAACATAGCCTATGAGGGGCTGTGTTGCTTCTGTGTAAACTGCTTGGCTTGGTTGAGATATGTTAAGGCAAAATGTTCATGTGTGTGTGTGTGTGTGTCTGTGCGCGCGCGTTTATTTTCTCTGTGTGTGTTGTCAGTGCGGATAGTGCGGCATGGATTGATTCGCTAGCAAATAATCCCAATAGATTTGTTCGCACCCATATATCGGAAAGTAAAACTGGGGAATAGTCTGTCTAGCTGTAGAGGTAGCTGCCATATTTCCAGTGTGCAGTCAGTGCACTAAACACACGCTGGGCTGGTGTCAAGCAGCGAGACTCGCTGCATTAAGTTAATTTCAATTCCCGATGAGACTTTCTCTCTGCAGCCCTCCCTGACCAACGCTGAGTAATTAACAGCGATAGCTAATGACTACTTAGCCCTATACTTCTCGCTTGCGCCTCATAATTATCTGCTTTTCATAATTCGATGTGTAATTTAATAATTCGCTCTTATTAGCGTATTAAGTGAATGGCTCATTTAGGGGAAATTAGAATCGCTCACCAGGAGCATCTTTTAATTGATGAAACATCAAGACTGTCTCGTTAATAACAGCTCGTTTTGATATTATTAATCAATTGCTGTAATCGTGGTGTTTTAAGCCGCTTTGATTTTGTGTTTAAGCATTTTATACATTTAAGAGACAAGTGGAAAAAGTGTATGCTTTTATCTTGGAGCGAATGGTTATATTACGGAATACAATAAAATAACGGTTCGTTTATTGTCATAGCTGGTAACACATAATTGTGTCACTAATTTATATATCCGGTGTAAGTTCTTATATTTGGTAGAAATAAACCAAAGTATTCTTGTAAATCTCTGTTTAGAAATAAATAAATATATTCTGTCATGGCCATGCGGGCCATTCCAAAGATGACCGAAACACAGCCATAGGCCTGGTTAGAACTCTGACGTCATCATGTGGTCATTTCAGGCTGGCAAGGGATTCAATTGGTTTTAGAAATGTTGAGATGCCAAAGTTATAGACACAAAGTAGACTAATAGAGAGGTGTACCAATCATATTTTCACCAACTAGACTATACACCAACATCGGCCCAATGTTGTTGCCAGATAATGCACTTCCGGTTTCACAGCAAGCAAAAGGTGGAACTTTGCATATCAATAGGCTACTGAATCTCTTTCCTAATTAATTGATGGAATGCACTAATAAGAAATGTTTCATTTGCAGCATTATTTGTATTATAATATTTATTAGTATAGCCTACCCTACACTGCATTCCCCTCACTGTTTCAATTACAATTTATAATCAAATTAGATTTATCAAAAATAATCACATGCAAATACATTCTGCTGCTATAAATACTCTCTTTAAAATGTGGAGGACAGATTTCAGAAGTGCAAATCGGAGGCGGCTGGCTCCCTTCTCCTCTCCTCTCTCCCTCAGGTAGCATAGGAGCTATCCATGGTGCTGAAAGCTGCAGAACTGAAAACCCCATACAACGTTCAAATGTTCCAAGCAGACAGTCAGCAAGCCACACAGGTCATGTCTACATTAGGTAAAGCTTATGTCAAATTGACATAAACGTTTTTGGGGGCATTTTAGGCTTGTCCTAACCCTCTTCATTTTCCTAACCTTAACCTAATTATCCTTCTTTGTTAATTCTCCAATAACCTGCCGCGTAAATTATCCTAGCCTGCTATACGAAAAGTCAATTTTGACGTAAGCACACTATCTAGTCAAAACCAGCCATGCAGCCAAGCCCCCATCGGCCTGACATGAACGGTGCTTTAGAAATTACACTCTATTCAAAATGTTGATTTTTTTTATCTAGGCTGAACCCCGCGTGCAAACCAAGGTGTAGCCTAGCCTGCTTCAAAGCCACATCATGCCTCGCACCGGAGCAGTGTTTGACTGTGTATTTAAATAGAGACGGGCACATTGGCAGGCGAGGCTGTTTTTCTGGCGGGCTGACATCTGGCAGGGCTGCGCTCGAGGGACCTATCCAGTTCTCTATAGACTCCATGATTAGACTCTAATAGAATATTAGCATTTGTTCTCAGGTAGGCTACCGCGAGCTGCAAGAGCGAGCTGGCAGCCAGTCAGTAGAAAAAAGCACGTGTCTTTTTTACAGTGCATGGTGGGACAGTAATGGGATTTTTCTGGAATTTGTAGAGAAATTGGATATGTAAAAATAGAATCTATTGATGCTTGATGGTCTATCTTTGCACCTTTCAGCATAAAAGACAGATTTAGCTCTAACATAAATCCTTTAATGGCATAGGCCTACATCTAAGGATGATCATTGCATTGATGCTTGAAGGATATATATTTCTCAATTCAATTTGAGTCTTTAAATTAGATTGACCATGCATTGCAATACGCAGATGCAGTATACAAGCATTTCGCTCTTTCCAAGAATTGGGCCTACACAAATACACTCATTCAAAACGTCCAATAAAATGTTAAAATTTGTTCTTTAATGAAACACATATTGCAATTCAATTATTAAATAACTTAAAGATACATTAATGTAATAAATAAATACAAAAATAATTCGACCAGGAATCCAAAAGCAACAGACATTACAGAAAGAAGGTACCTCAGCTAAAACAGCAATACAGCAAAACCTGTACGGATATAATTATGTGCGACTGGTTCCAATGAAATATTTACATTTTACACGTATACTTCCATGAAACGGTTATTTTCTCAATAAGAAAACATTACGAAACAAGGTGAATTTAACAAGCAACGACTTCATAATGATGCGCATATTTATACAAATAAATAACCAGGAAAAAAACATACATAAAAATAATTTAAAAAGAGAATACTATCGCATATATCTCTCGATTGTACCATCTCGAACGTTTAGCAGAAACGATATGAAATTCGTGACTATAGGTCTAGATTTAGCTGTCATTTCCCTATACGAAAACACGTTTCACTTGCTGCCAGAATGAGCTTTTCTCAAGCAAAACGAGGGAGGAGGAAGAGGAGGGGGAATCCCAATAAATATATAATGATGTAAACATGGCCTCATCTAATAAATAGTTCATAAGAAACAGACCCACGTTGGCTGGCAAAAACAAACGTAGCCCTATTGCAAACGGTAGTAAAACAATCATATTTGCCAATTGTAAACCCCAATCAAATGCATACATTTGATCCACTATTTCTATAGGCCCATCTACAACCAGATCGATGTTTATGCAATAAAAAAACAACCCCTACACCAGCTATATTGTATAAACAGTGTTGCTCGATTAGGGCCTAAACTCTGGGTCTTTGCTTTATATCTTACCACGTTTCTTCATCTTTCAGCTTTTCATCACACTTTAAAACGAAATAGGTGGAATTAATTACATGGGACACAAAATAAAGGTCACGTGACCGCTAAATTAATCATTTACACGGCGTTGTTTGGCAGTACTCTAATAATAGCTTCCAAGACCCAGCAAGCGCTTACTGTACTGCCCTATTTCCCCTCATGGACCCGGAATTAATGCCAGACTGCATCGTCATAATAATAAACTCAGAGGGAAAATGTAGCCTTACGACAAAAATATAAACACACCAATACTAGGCCAATAGGCACCGACCAAGTGCTGTGTCAAAATACTGTAGGCCTATCTTCCCTTGGTAAATAACTGTTATTTTCAGTACGTTCAATATTGTAGGCGATGATAAATGAACCAATATCATAAACCAAAAAAATACGTGTGATTAAAGCCTATAATACTTAACTGACATAAAAGGGTGAAGAATAGTAGGTCTAAGTGGAGAAGAAACAGAGGTCTTACTTGCTCTGTTCAAATGCTCCTGTACATGACTCCACATCCCTTCTGTTGCGAATAAGACGTGACAGCAGTAGTGGTTTGAGCTCAGTCATTTTGAATGTATATGAATTATTCGGGTTGTTCAAAGCACAAGTCATTGATGATTGAAAAAGTGTGTGATAAGAAATATAATACAAATCGTCTCTAAACAGTGTTCAGTCTCTCAACGTAGGTTGATTGTTTTTTTGTTTTGTATTTTTAGAGCGAGTGTTCAGAGTCAGACGCATGCAGAATATTTCATTCGTTTCTGTTTCTGCCGTTGGTTGCAAAACCAGACCCGCACCACGTTCTTTTTGAGGTCCAGTTTCTCTGCTATAGCAGCGATTTTCTCTGAGGAAGGACGCGGCTGAATGGCGAAGTAAGCTTCCAGTGATCGCTTTTCCGGTGCTGCTATCGACGTGCGCTTCCGCTTCTTCTCTCCGCCGTTATATAGCTCGGGTTTGTTGAGTTTCTCCCGGTGTGATTTCTCGGCTTCTTCCAGCCATGCCTGTAGAATGGGCTTCAAAGCTATCATGTTGTTGTGGGAGAGGGTGAGGGACTCGAATCGGCAGATGGTACTCTGGCTGAGGGAGCCCACGCCAGGAATCTTCAGGTTGGCCAAAGCTCCCCCTACATCCGCCTGGGTCACGCCGAGTTTGATCCGTCTCTGTTTAAACCTCTCAGCGAAGGCTTCTAAGTCCCTGGGATCGGCGTCCACGTCGCTCATGCAGCCCATGTGGGATGGTAGCCCGTGGGCATGAGCCATGTTGAGGGCTGCCTGGTGCATGTGGTTCATGCCCGCCATGTGAGCAGGGTGCGCAGTTGCGGAGCCGTCTGGCCCTGCCATGGACCCGAGAGCCAGTCCTGGGGTGATGTGGTCCAGCAGGTCGCCCTCCAGCGCCTGGTGGGGTTGGTGGTGGTGGTGATGGTGATGATGGTGGTGGTGACCGTGGCCGGTAAGGGCTGAAGGGTGAGAAATAGGCACCGAGGAAGAAGACGACGAGGAGGTGCAGGGGAGAGTGTTCATGGTGTGGTAGGTCGCGTCCGGCTTGAAGGGACTGTGGTGTGGAGGATGGTGGTGGCTCTTGGTCTGCGAGGCAATATCCACCGCCGCCAGAGCTTCAGCGCGGGCCAACAAACTCTCATCCAAGCCTCCGAATATATTGCTCTGCAATTGCAAATAGAATGCACACATAACTGTCAGCAGGGAATTCTCACTCCACTCCGCGGTTTAAAACATTTCCTGAATGAGATGAGAAAAAAAATCCTAAAAAAGAACACACAAAACAAGACACATGCAACATCCCAGGTCATCAAAATTAATACGTAAGGCAAACCCGACTGAATACATAAGTTGGGGAGAGGAAGGGAAAAATGGAGGTGCTGGGTGATTTGCTGTGCAGACATGAAAAAAACATCAAGAAAAAAAGGGGGCTGTCAAAATGTGCCTTTAAGCGGTAATTATGCAGAATACGTACCGGTGGGGTTGGGAGACATCCTCGGCGCATCGCCTCCGAGTTGCCTCCGCCGCTGCTGATGATGGTGCTACTGTGTCGGGAAGACGAGCACGAGGAGGGCGCATTCGAAGTCAACGTGGAGGACGAGGAGGAATGCAAGGAATACTTGGGCTCGGGCAAGCTGGCGTGGGCCATGGCGAATGCCTGCTTGCTGTTCAGAGACATCATCATCATGTTTGCAGGCGTCCGAGTCTCGGCAAGTTCCTTTTAATAAGTTAAGACTCCGCCTCTTCGATTGGAGTTGAAGCCCAGTGTTGCCTCTCCTGGAATCTAAAGACACTGTCTTATATACTGTAACTGTAGCTGCTACAATATGGAAAGATGAACATCCAATTCTCTAGTTGTTGGCGCATATATTATTACCTAGCCCTGTGTATGGAGGTATGGCCGCGCGCCGTAGTTTTGCTGGAGAGGAGATGTCGCACGCGCCATGCAATCGAATGTCGCCTGCCCCCTCGTTTACCTCTTCCGCTATGGGCTGTGGCGCGATGACAAAAAAAACAATGTTAATATTACTCGTTCGTTCTTTCTCTAAATTTCGTCCTCCAATAGTCTTATTTTGGTCGCCGTGGATGTGTCGTTGTTTTGGAGAGCTCCTCCAAGATTATGCAACGGGAAAAAAAGAAAAGTTGTTTTCTCTCCTACTGGTACGGATTTCCAAAACACAACCGAGCGTAAAAAGATTGTCTCATTCGTTTATATTTTTTCTGCTAAGTTTCCGTTTCACAATTTACTGTAATTAAGAGATACCGGTGACAGTCTCGATACCTCGACTACGTTCAATGCTGCGGGGACTCGATCTGCCTCTGCTCTGAAGCGAAGGGCAGGCTGTGTCTCTCTCTCTCTCTCTGCGCCTCGCTTTCACACACTCTCTCTCTCTCGCTCTTTCGTTCTCTCTCTCCACCTCCCTCTCTCTCACTCACCCCCTCTCCTCTTACACTCTCTCGGCTGTACCTGAAAAACCTTTCATGATTTATTATTCTTCATTAGCCACACTGCCGCTGGGGACTCTGCGCATGGGCAGTCTGCGACAAGGCATTCATTTCAAACAGCTCTCCAGCCAGCATTGTGTCCTTCTTCGTCGAATTTATTTTGGATCCACATGGAAAGAGGAAAAATAACCAAATATAGCCGAGCCATTTCCACTATTATTTCTTCATATTGTGCCGTTTAATTCTAAAAAATGTCAAAGTGGAGTACAGTTTAAAGATACGAATTAGGCAATAGAGGAAATAGGAAAGTCCTTCTAGGGATGGATATGAGGAAAGTACCTTGGACAGCTCCATGAAGCGACATCCCTGTTGGGGCAAGATAAATCAAAGTTAAATGCTTGACTATCATTTCATTATGGCAGCATAGGCAAATTGAAGACAGTAGGAACATCTTTAAACAAATTAGGGGTCGGAGAAAAGATAAAATTACTAGATTTAAAATTGATTTAGGGCTATGTGAAACAGCGTTTCAATAATGTGACCTGCTCCCGCGTTATCTTGTGTATGTATGTGCGTAATTCACCTTGACGAATTTATTCGTTTGGAGATTAGCTATGGAAATAATCAATAGACGAGCTATATGGGTTAACTCAACAGTCATATTGTGCATTTTTATGTCAGTGGTGCATGGACGAGCGTCGTGTGTGAAATATTTGATCAATGACAGTGGAAAGTGGATTCTTTAAAAGTCTTTAGGATTTAATTGCAAACCCAATACAATTATATACTTGTCGCAGCGGGCTATTATCATATCTTTATACTAATTAGGCTACTTCATCAGTGATATAATTAAAAACCTTTAATCATATTCTAATTAACAAGGCTTGTCTAATTTGTTTAATATGTTGAAGTCCATTGGATGGGTTAATTGATATAAGATGGTGATTGAATACCCATATGGAAAATATAACGGTAAGGCCTATACCTAAAAAAAATCACAGAATCTGGAATCTGTCTGCAGATATAGCATTTCGTCTCTGGTTACAAAGTCACACCTCTGCGTGTATTTTGGTTATAGTAGTGTGATGATCATTGAGCTTGAAAATAAGAATTTAATTTAAGTTGAGAGGGAAAGCGGTTGTGTTGAACGGTAGTTGTGGGCTAAATAGTTGGCACTCTTGTTTGTATTTTTTTTCTTCATATTTTTAAATGCTATTCGTTAAATACCTATTTCTGTAGCCTATCTATCAGTATCTGTGAATAAACTGATACCCCGTTCATAAAAACAGCTACAGTACTATAGTATAGTCAAAGCTACTATGGTTATTTTTCAAACAACTATGTTATTGTATTGTAAAGAATCATATTATATCCAGACAATGTGTTTTTACTGTAAGGGAATGCCTGCATATTGGAAACACTGGAGAGCCAGAACCTCAACAAGCTCTTAAATTATCCTCGCAAAACCACCCAAATATAATAACTAAGATTCCTATCTCTGATAATATGCTGTGATCAATTTTAGTGCACCGCCTATGCTGAAGTCAATAAAGCAATTTAACGCTGAGAGGACAGATGTTGGGCCATGAATATAGCATGCAAAAACCCTGCTGCACGCTCTGCTACAGACGATGACGCGAAGCTGCACTTGTCTCGAGCACACATAACACGATGGCTCTCTTTGTTAGCGCACAGTTGTCAGTGCCTTTTCGGTAAGATTTTGATGCACATAGACATTTAATATGTCCCCACGGCTGCAACAAAGCTGTTGGTGATAGTGCACAAGCACTTTACATCGCGAGAGCCACCCGGCAGGCGGTTTGCCTCTCAAGTGGGACGACAGGCGCGCTGAAGCCAACCCTCGCGCCCGCGCCCCTGAGACATCAAGGGGCAATCAGTGTCTCCTCACATATAGCGACGGACTGATTTATGATGAAACTTTAACGAAATCATTTATATTTCACCACCTGTAAATCGGCGTATGAAATTTTCATCCACAATGAAACACACAACAAAGTAAGCTAGTATAACTTAGGTCAAATAAATCAATTGAGCTGTACTCGCAAGCAATTGACTTTGAAGTGCGTTTTCTCCTTTGACAGTGTTCAATAGGCTACAATATTAATCGAAGTTATGTAGGCCTAGTTCTAAATGCGCTCGTTCACGGTGCCTGTAGGCCTATAGGCTGCTCATGTTTGAAGGAGGATATCTCCAATCTTAGAAACCTAACTACTACAAAGCATGAATAGTTAGTGAAATTATGAAGTTAAATGAAATGGGACAAATACAATTTGATTTGAAATGTTGCAATTTCTCCTGGAAAATGGAACGTTGCCTCATTGCATTGATTGCATGGTGGAATACGATTAGTTATTTAGTCATTAAGGAAAATACTAGCAGATATCTCACTGTAGGCCTGTCTACCTTGCTGTTCCAATAGGTGCTCTAAATTACACTCCATTGCGTTATAAAAACAGAGTAAGCATTATAGGCTACATTATTGAACATTTGGCAGAAGCAACAAAATACAGTCAAGTTAGTCAATGATTTGACTACAAATTAATGAATTGCTAATTACTACTCATGAATAATTAATTAATATAAGAGGACTAACCATCCATATGACTTGCTGACTTCAACATACAATATTACACCTCGATGCGCCGATTATGTCGAAGGTGTTGAGCCTAAATTTGTATCACGATACAGCGACTCAGTGGAAAAACGCAGCAGAATGTTCCTTCCTCATCAAAAGATATGCCTGAATACTAGCACGTTCATTTTCTCTTAAAAACACAAGTTCTCTGAGGAATTCTGAATCAAAACCGGGCTTCACTGTAGCTTTACAACATATAAATAAAAAAGCACCTAAATAAAATAAAAATAAAACAAAGAATAAGGCATAATAGTAGCAGCTAGGGTTTGATATAGCTCAGGTGACTTGTTTGCTCTTTTTTTATTTTAGCTCTGACTACTGTACTTATTCTGAATCAAGGTACGCTGCAGAGAGAGGAGCAGAGCATGTATGTTTTAGTTTACACAAAGACAGACACACTCCTCTCCTCCACTCAGTCTCCCTCAGGAGCTCTCCACGTTAACAATCCCAATTACACCCGGATCACCAGAGACTGCTGTTTTTATTACACTACCGCTCCTTTGTGGCTTCCTCCGCCAACAAGGTATAACTGCTGCTAGCTCAGAACAGAGACACTCCGTGAGAGACAGGAGAGGAGGACGAGAAGGGCGGAGAGGAGAGGGGAAGAGAGAATAGAACACATAGACAATGCTCTGACTGCACCCACCACGAGCAGAGAGAAGAGAGGAAGAGAGGAGAGAGGATGAAGTCTCTTGGCTGCTGGCGTGGTGATGCCTTTATTCACACACACAGCTTCCCCCTCCTCCTCCTCTTCTGATCTCGGCAGTTCTTTACATGTAGGTGCAGAAGGTCAACGCTTGTTAGGAGAGCAGCTATGGAGAAATCTGGCTTTAAAACACACACACACACACACACACACACACACACACACACACACACACACACACACACACACACACACACACACACACACACACACACACACACACACACACACACACACACACACACACACACACACACAGGTTCCAGCGGCAGCAACACCTCTCTTTAACATAATACCTTGTTTATTGCACAGACTGGAAATAAAAGCCAGGAGGAAGCTGGCAGGAATTGCTTAAGTGTCACTTAGCTCTTTTCAACAACAGTGAATCCCCAACCCTGAGATAATGCAACTTGTGATTTAAGAAAGAAAAGAAAATGTTGCTTGAATTACGGCTCAACTGCAACACAAAACTCCTTGATCCTTTTCCATTTGATCTTGTGTAGAGGACTAAATATAGCATTTACTGTGAGTGTAGGGATGTATTATCGTGCGCTGTGTTGGACAGTTCTTAAACTATTGGTTTGTCTGTGGCAATTCACTTTAGGTGAGGTGTTCCACCAAAACACTATCATGTCACTACCAAGACTGAAATAAGGCATAAGGAGTCATACATAAACTGTGCACCAATGTAACTGAGCTGTTATCCAACCACAGTCATCTGCATGAGCTAACTACAGATCACATTAGTCCACTATTGGGCTTCCTGGTAGCCAATATGGTCATTTGTATATGTCATCACCCTGAAGGAAAAACCCATCTCTCAAATATCTCAACATCTGATCTCCTTCCAAATGTCTATATCCATTGTTTATATAATATAATTATAACCATCCACCTCCACAGGAAAGCAACCAGGCTTCGCCTACAACACCATGCAACCTGTTCTAAGAGGGGGCAGAACCCTGAGCCGCGACTGATTAGAGCCAGAGAAAGTGAGGTGAGCCGTGAGGTCAGCAAAACAAATAACACCACCCCCAATTTTCCCATGACAGACTGGAGGCCATGGCACGCAGTCTGGTCCTTCGGGGGTAAGGCATTAGACTGGGGCCGGGATCCTGAGCAGTAGCAACCACACACACACACACACACACACACACACACACACACACACACACACACACACACACACACACACACACACACACACACACACACACACACACACACACACACACACACACACACACACACACACACACACACACACAGGGGGCTGCAGGGCAGCGGAGGATAAGGTCAGGACTCATAATGATGTCACATACCTCTAGGTCCTCCAGATCAATATTGAGAGCTCCCCACTGCACCTGTCAACCAGCCAGTCAAATAATGCACGAGCCCAAAGAAATCACAGTCCCTTTGAAATGGTCTCTTTTGATAATATGAGATTGAGAAACTTCCCCGGCACCACCAACCCCCCTTTTGGCACTGTTAATGTAGGTGGTAGATTGAAAGCCTTTTTTGCCACTTTGAAATACGGTCAATACATTACCAGGTCACCCGTGATACAAGTCAGTATTCGACGTCCATCCATGTCTGAGGACGTCGGGAGATTATGTGAAAATCAGACACTAGGGGCAACAGTGAGGGTTGTTACCTTCAAATAGGTTTCGGTTTTGACAGGGCGTTGTGCACGGGGATGGTGGATGGGCTTTAAGCATCTGCCTCTGATTCCAAATGTTACAAGTTTGAATCAAGTGATAGAAAGTTTTTGAGATTTTTGTTTTAAGCCCATGCCAAACCTTAACCCTTACCCTGACCATTCTGAGTTAATGCCTAACCTTAAGATTTCAGAGTTAATGCCAAACCTTAAACATTCGGAGTTAATGTCTAAACTTAACCTTAAACACTTCGAAATTTGATGTTTGCAACAACTTTGACATTTGAGTAAAACATGGATGAACGTCTAATTCTGACGTGAGACTTTGTGAGAGCTAGTCACAATATAGTAGAGCACAGTGGGATTAGTTATACAGTTCGTCACTTAGCAACAATCTAGGATAGACAGGAGCTCACATATTAGATGTTGTAGTTAAAAGAGAATCAAATACAAAATATATATTTGTCACATGCCCGAATACAACATACTAGAGTAACAACAATCTCACAATACAATGAGCTTGAGCACGAGAGTCCTCATCCTCATAAAAGTTGTTGCTTCAAGGGTATTTATATAGCCTCACAACATATGACAACATACATGACGATAAAGAAGGCATCTCCTGAGCGAAACTTCTCCTCGGCGGCTGTGACTGTAAAGAACGTGTAGGGTGTCAGATGTTTTACTTGTGGTTAGTGTCAGAGCCGGAAGAAATCAGGATGACTGCAGAATCTCTGTCCAACCTGGATCAACATCTCTACCTCTCTCATTAGTTTGACTGTCCCGTGCTGCACTGGGTAATACAGGGCTTGTCACGCGGTTGTCTAATGGTTGATGCTAATTGACCCTCCTTTCCTCCTTTCTTCTGCACAAATGAAAAGAATTTCCCCCGTCCTCTGATGGAGCATGTCACGATCTGATCCGACAAATTAAAAAGCTCTCTGCTGGTACACTGTCACACTGCGCTGCCTCTGCTCGCAGCCGCGCGCCTCATCAGCTATAATTATATTTTTACCTCATCCAATCCGCCGTGCTACGCTACAGATGCCAAACACCATATTTAAAGGGTACACACACGGCTGCAGCGAGCCGTGCACCTGTCTGTGTGCGTGTGACACAGTTAATTGAGCGCCTAACACGGGGGAAACTCCCAATAGAGTTTGACTGTTTTGTTTTCCATCACAGTGAGCATCCTTCTCATATCTTTAAACGTGTCTTCATCTGTATGAAAGAGTGAAATATAATTAGATCAGGGTGTGGGTCAGGATGAGGAAACATAAGCATTTCTGTTCTCACATCTGCGGAATAGGGCCTGTATTCACAAAGGCTACATTACACAGGCAGCCCAATTCGGATCTTTATCCACTAATTGGTCTTTTGACCAATCCGATTAGAACTTTAGTGAGACCAACTAGTGGAAATACATGTAAATACAACCAAAGAGTCTCCGAGTAGAAGTGCAGGTGTAGGATGAGTTTTGTATTTTAGATCATAATGAATAAGATTATATGGACACAGGGAGGACCTGATCCTAGATCAGCACTTGTACTCTGAGACACTGTTGTTATGATAATAATGTTGGTTTTATAGTGACATCATTCGCTACCTCTAATAGAGGTATAAACACAGTTTAAACTTCAACACTCCAAGATTAACCACGTTAACGCACGCTGACACCATTTAGACATCGATTCCCTCCCATTTCATGCTTCAGTCAATGAAAGATGTATCCTCTCCTCTTAGCAGCTAGAGGAGAAGGACTCGGTAGACAAACAAATGTTGTCGAGCTCGTAGAGTTGATCCTGCTCAGCTACTTGATGTGATCTGTGTTTTTATCTGCTTAAAACATGTGATCGGTCTGCATAACCCCAGAGAAGACTTGGTTCTGTCGGAACTCAGAATCAAGCTATACAGCGGTATTAAATGAATACTCGCTTCTGATTGGCTGGAAGGGCATTCTAGAATGGATATTTAAACCAGATATCTGGACAGTTGTAAAAGATCTCGGGACACCTTGACATCGTGATGCAGGAAGCACTTACACATGCAGACTGTACATGCTACACAGTTGCAGAAAGCTAAACCAACAACCACACAAACCGACATTGGATACATTAATATAATATATCCTTTGTAATCCTGATTATAACCAACCTCAATCATGTTGTTTGATTCATGGTCTTCCTTTTTCTGAAGGTCCTCATCGTCAGACTCATCAATGCTCAGCTCATTAGACAACAGAAGACCGGGCAACACAGTGATAGCTAAGTTGCTTTAAAATTGTCCTCATTAAGTGCTTATATAACTCTTAAAATGCAATAGATATCTACACAACAGGTCTGCAATGATAGTCCAAATAGTTCTAATGGTAGTCTCTCTCTTTTCAGTGGGGATTATCTTTGTTCTTTGAAATGGTAATTTCATCCAGGGCTAGTAGCTAATTAGCAAGCCCTTGAACCTGGACATTCATTGTATGATGGCGTATGGATTTGCCCTCTTATGACAGAGCCATGCCATATGGAGTGGGTATTGTTAACCGGTAATTAGCTTAAACAGTTTTTGAAGATTGTTCAAAAGGAAAGGCCCTTTTAAGAAAGAGAAAAAAGATTCATGATGTATTTGAATCACCTGAGTAAAAATCCTGGGATTTCACTCACATGTAATGTAAACGTTCAAAGAAAATATTCTTGGTTATATAAGGGACATCTGTTTTCAACATTTTAACGAGATGTATTAACCTTAATTTAATTGAAGCAGTACCCAAGAAAGATTTCATCCAAACTACCCTGCATGCACCACTCGTTTCTTCAATGCGGAACTCTTGAACATTTTCTTCTTGAGGATCCTTTCTCGTTTTTATGTTTGATCATGTGACTGCCGAGTAGGCTAGCTTCATTGGCCTGAGCATGGGAACGCCATACTAGTTTGTGAGCCGCCCTTCGGTGCCCGTCTTCGACCACGGCGTTCATTAGAGGCAATCAGCGGCCCTGTCGCCGAGCACACCGATTATCGAGCGTAGCACTTTACCTGCTGACTTTGTCTGTATAACTTTATAATTTATTCGGTGTGCCTCGCGCTATTGACACAAAACGTGGCAAGCTGATCAAAGGGAGCCGTTCAGCAGGTTGGACAGGGCCACGAAGACAGGGTCTGTAGCGCTAATCATCTTCAAACGCTTTCCCCAATTTCACTGGGAGCGATGCAGCAACTCCCCAGCAAGTCCCCCCTATCGTTCCTCCCCCATGGAGGTAGTTGTGCCTGGCTAGTTGGCTGACAGGTGTCAAGTGCCCCCTCCTCATCTCATTCATCACGCTAAGCAGAGAGGAAAATCCTCTTCTCCTGCAAGCACCTTCCAACCGACTTACTCAGAGTTCGATTTGCTACCTTTGGTGGTGTTTGAGCAGAGTGGTACCGTGTGTGTGCGCGCCATATGCTTCCATGCTATAGCTCTGTGTGAAATCCCTGTTGGAAATCAATGTTCAGCCTTTCAGTTGCTCTCCGAATGTGGTCAGTTCAACCATGTCAATCCCCTGATGAAATAGGGAAATATGGTGGAGAGCCTGCATTAACCTAGCAGAGTTATACAAGAAGCTCCCAAATGCTGTGCTACAGTTAGTGAAGCTTTGAAGCTCCAGCCCTGTATATGCTGAGTTAATCACAGCTGGCGAGAGGTTGATGGGTGACTGGGTGAACACCCAGATTGATGTCCAATGGGGGGTTACCACAGTGCCACTGGCATGCAGGCCAATCAGAGCTTGGCACAGTGGCCAGGTAACCTCTGACCCCTAAGAGGACGCTAGGAGACGTGGAAGGGAGGCTCAGCCAGAGAGAGAAAGAGACAACGGTGGAGAGAGAGAGAGAGGGAGGGAGAGCGAGACCACACCCTCCTCACAGTGAGTGCCTGCCTAAGCAGAAGCCCATAGGGACCTGCCATAGACACGGCTCTCACACACACCCCAGTCATTAATTCCTGCTCTGCATCTCCACACCATGTAATATTTATAGGTCACCGCAGCTTTGTATTCACAAATGGAAAAGTCGAGAGGGGGAAAAAGGAGAAAGACACGATACCTCAATCAATGCTGTGAAAAGGGTTCAGCTTGTCGTAAACTGTTGTTTTCTTGTCTAAGCCAGTGCTCAGGCAGCAATCTTTTCCTTTGGCCTCTTAACAAGTGTTTCGTTGGGAAGATTCAAGTGTTACAGACAAGCCTGGTAGCTAATTTAACCCCTCTTGTGTGGCATAGGTTAACTGTGCCAGGATATATAATGACTGTGGTGCAGTCAGAATTTGCACAGCTGACGAAATTTGATTGAGAACTGAGAATCCCCCAAAATTGCATTAGGCAACATTATAAAAAAGCATATTGAAAAATCAGATTTTGTGATTGTACGTTGGATTCGGAGCGTCTGAATGTCCTCTCATTCAAAACACCTCACTCTATGCTAATTCATTCACATCTATACTCCAAACACCATCAGAAGATTCAGAGTAATGAACTCGAGGGGTACACGTCTTCAAATGTTTTTTCTTTATTCAAACCTGGCAGATCCCTCAGAGCACCTGCCCTTTTGCCCTCCTATGAAAAAGTGCCTTTGCAGCTTGTGGATTTAAAAAACAAGTTTTACATTTTATTTGATTCTCTTTTCATTTGTTAGTTTAAATGTAACATTACGAATTGCGCATCAAACTAGCTAATTTCATAAACCCTTCAATCTCTGAAAATGTTCCCTCCCCTGCCCTCCCGCCCCAAAAGTGCACTCGTCTGACTTGCGTGCCGTGGCTACGAGGACGCAGGGCGGGGAGACTGTAATACTGGTAGAAGGCTACTTTAGAGTTGGATTTGTCATGTGTGTCTCTCACTGCTCGTTGATAAGAGGCAGATGTCAGCAACTGAACAAACTCAAATCAAGTAAAAACGAGTTTGTTTCGAAAGCATAGCTAACTAGCTAGCTAGCAGATGTACATCATCATTCGCTATGATCAGCTGATGTCAATAATCTCTCGTCGTCTCTAGGCCTAGGAGTCACTGGCAATACCTTCCTAAAATGTGTGATGAGTGATTGCTTCAAGGTGTATTGTCAAGTACAGTGAAATGCCTGAGTGTGTTGACATTGCAGAAAATAAATAGGCCTGTAAATGTTGACATTTTGGCTACAGAGGCAGTTGTTATGAATTTTGAGTTATGAATTATGAAATTCAATGTTTTTTCCCTCTTATTTAAAAAAAATTGTGCACGGCCCTGTATAAGACCCATGATGCAATGGGTGTGAGTCGATCTCCAAACGCTAAGTCCCCTGTTCTAGATCTGCAGCGACCCTAGCACCGAGCCCTGAGGAACCCCCGATGGATCGCGGTACACCAGCCCCCCTGTAGAGATTTGAGGACCACTTTGGAACTCTAATCCACTCAAAATGTGCTGATAATTTTCCTTGCCAGGACACTCTGTGCCTGGTGTCACAAGAGTGGCCTCCCGGGAGCAGATCAGCCAATGATAACAAAGTAGCCAGATGTCTGGCGCTGGCAGGGTCCCAGAAGCTCAGACAGCGGTACGCAGCACCATCCGCTGTGGGCCGCAGATCAAAGATACCTGAGAATTACTTAT
>NC_074669.1:42960883-42978383 GCF_029448725.1 Salvelinus fontinalis
TCTCTGCTGCTATTTCCCAGACCTCCCATGTGAGCCTGTGGAGCCACATACAACACAATCAGGATTTACAGACACAACAAAGTCCCTATTACTGTGATTGGTTGATGCTAGGTTGATGCTAGGTTGATGCTAGGTTGGTACACTTTTCTCTCTCTGGGTTTCTAGTTGTTTGTGTCTCCAGGCATTGTTCTCCTTCTTTATTCGGGGAATAGAAGGCTTTGACACGAGGATAGCTAGCTAGCGAGTCTCTGGTGTGAATAAAGACGTGGTGCGGCGCGTGGCCAAACAAGGTGCCAGGGGACTAACCAGAGCAAAGGATCATAGGCCCAGTGCAGGCTGGGTAATGCGGGTGGAACACCAATGCCACTGGGAGGCCTCCTTGTGATCCCCCTTCTCTCTGTCCAACCTAGAAGGCCTCTGTCTCTCTGCATTTCACTTCAGACAACATGAGGAGGTTAGGAGATTATTCCTATGCTCAGAAATATGTGTCAGGCTCCTACTGTGTTGTATTGTGTGTCAGGCTTCTACTGTGTTGTATTGTGTGTCAGGCTCCTACTGTGTTGTATTGTGTGTCAGGCTCCTACTGTGTTGTATTGTGTGTCAGGCTCCTACTGTGTTGTATTGTGTGTCAGGCTCCTACTGTGTTGTATTGTGTGTCAGGCTCCTACTGTATTGTATTGTGTGTCAGGCTCCTACTATGTTGTATTGTGTGTCAGGCTCCTACTGTGTTGTATTGTGTGTTAGGCTCCTACTGTGTTGTATTGTGTGTCAGGCTCCTACTGTGTTGTATTGTGTGTCATGCTCCT
Organism: Salvelinus fontinalis; assembly: GCF_029448725.1. Lineage (NCBI taxonomy): Eukaryota > Metazoa > Chordata > Actinopteri > Salmoniformes > Salmonidae > Salvelinus > Salvelinus fontinalis. The sequence goes on from NC_074669.1 coordinate 42,961,690, forward strand.
ACTGTGTTGTATTGTGTGTCAGGCTCCTACTGTGTTGTATTGTGTGTCAGGCTCCTACTGTGTTGTATTGTGTGTCAGGCTACAGGTAACTGACAAAATAAAGGAAACGCCAACACGTGTCTGGAACTCTATTGGAGGGATGCGACACCATTCTGCCACGAGAAATTCCATCACTTGGTGTTTTGTTGATGGTGGTGGAAAACGCTGCCTCAGGCGCTGCTCCAGAATCTCCCATAAGTGTTCAGTTGGGTTGAGATCTGGTGACTGAGACACACACACACACACCCTTTAAACCCTCTATGCTCCTTTGAGACCCCTCTTTCAAAGTTACTGAGATCTCTTCTTCTAGCCAGGGTAGCCAAAATAACAGGCAACTGGGCATTTTTACCCAAAGCCTGATGGGATGTCAAATGCTTCATTAACTCAGACACCACACCTGTTGCTTCAATGTACTTTGCATCCCTCTTTTACTCAAGTGTTTCCTTTATTTTGTCAGTTACCTGTATATGTGTTGAGTTGGGATGCACAATGCTAGTAGATGCTGTATGGCGCAGGGAGCAATCGGCCAACTGATACCTGAGAGTAGGACACATGACACATTTCATAATGTACAGAAATTAGCAACATGAAGCCGAGAAATGTATTTAGTTGCGTTTAGATAAGCAACAGCCCTCCCTTCTATAAGAACCCCTCAGACATCATCGCTCCACTGTTACCATCTCTGTTTTCCGAGACGACAACCCCGCTACCTAGTATCACAGAGTGACACAGTCGCCACAGGTTGACAGGCACGCCGTCTACCAAAGCTGCTTCTTCATCTTCTTCTTCGACTTCTTCTGCTTCTTCCACGGCGACCACCTTCACAAGGGGGGGCCCTCCTATCTACTACATAATGTGCTGTCTGGCCCCGGGGCCTGTGGGGAGCGTGGTTGGATTATTATGTTAATGCGTGTGCCTCCTGCCCTCCCTCAGTCCCAGCTGGCCCTGGCTGTCGTTAGGAAGTGCTTTGCCCTGACAGAGGAGTAATATGCTTCGTGATTGAGGGGCCAAAAGATCGCTGCTCGAAAAAGAGGAGAAAGACGAGAGGGAGAGAGAGAGGGGCCTCGCCTGATGAGCATATGATGCCCAAAAAAATGGTCCCATTGTACGTGAATGCCTCAGAGACTAAGGGAGAAAAGACTAGGCAATTCCTATGGATTTTGAGGGTGGAGGGAGTGAATATGTATTAGGGGTTGGGTGGTCTCTTTTGTGTGGGTTGATTTTAATTGCCCATAGCATTATTTCATACGCACTGTGTTTCATTACAGTCTTATTATTGCATAGACTCTTTTATTATGTGCTTGTGACGCAAACATGTAGCTGTCAGTTAGATGGCTGAAGGGACAGCAGAGGGGTGACAGTTTTGATCATTCTGTAAGAACCAATATAGTATTGAGAAGGGATTTGATTTAGTTCATTTGGTTCATTTCGTAACATGTGTAACATATTCAATTGATTGTCTCTTACTTAAAATCCTATCAGTGAAACTATCAGTATTGCAATCTCAAGGTTCAGGATTCAATATTATAGATAGTACAATAACTTCCAGTCGCTGTATGTGTCATTTAGCTACAGCTCAGTCCTAATATGAGTTGACCAAGATTAGTTGGTTACCTCAGCGTAGTGCTCTGTTAGAAGAACGATGACAATGTTCTGCCACATGGCATTATCCCCCAAATCTTTAACCGTGTACTCTCGTTTAATCAACGTGACACTCAACAAAAAAAAAGTAAAAAATAAAAGCTAAACTTCTTTTTGACTGTCGAGAAGGAGAAAATCCAGGATGCTCGCTTTCAGAACCCCACATAATTGTGTAAATATGTCAGCTCAGCAAACTGAGGAGCATCCGTCTCATCACTCTCTCCCCTTTAAAATGCTCTTCGTCTTCTCGTCTCCTCCGTCTCGCCTTGCTCATAACGCATACCCACACATTAGCTGTTTTTTCTGTGGGGGCCGCCACACAAACACACAACCTGCATTCCAAACGTCACCCTATTCCCTGTGTAGTGCCCTACTTTTGACCAGGGCCTACAGGTTTCGGGTCAAAAGTAGTGCACTATGGAGGGAATAGGGTGCCATTTGGGACGCAGAGGTGTGCTGAGTGTTCGTGTTTTGTTGGGGCTTTGGTTTGTTTTCCTTTTTAATCAAGCTCGATTTCTCTCTCTTTTCCCATCTGAGGTGTGTCGACACCCCCCCCCACTTGCCCTCTTTTCATGTCTTCTTGGATCAAAATGAGACTCTTTGGTGAGGGAGAACCTGCGCCTTGTTTTTGTTTTTAACAGGGGCCCCGGCTTTATCACAAGATGAAGAGCATCGGCTGGTAATTGCTGGGTAAATACGGTTTGTTCTGACTAAAAACGTCAGTGAGGAAGAGGTTGCAACTCAAGCAGGTTGTTGTGCTCCCGAACAATAGATCTGAGGAGAGAGAGAAGAGAGAAAGCAGAGAGACAGAGAGGAGAGTCTGGGCGAGAAGGGGGAGATAGACAGAGAGCGAGAGAAACAGAGAGAGAGAGAGAGTAGAGTCTGGGAGAGAAGGGGGAGATAGACAGAGAGACAGAGAAACAGAGAGACAGACAGAGAGAAAGACTGAGAGAGAGAAATAGAGAGAGACAGAGAGAGAGAGAAATAGAGAGAGACAGAGAGAGACAGTCAGACAGAGACAGAGAGAGAGCAGAGAACAGGCCTTTTGCTGTGCTTGTAATTGCTTTCCTTCCAGATCACTCGAGTGAATCCCCTTGTAATGCTATTCCAACCTGTATGTCTTTAGTCAGTGTTCCGATTGAGCAACTAAGAAAAGAGGAATACAATGGAGATTGAGTTTCATGTCTTAGGGTATGTAGGCCTACACTATCTACTTGTATCAGTCGTACTAACAATAGCAGCACATCTGAGATTGGAGTGTCCATTGTAACACTCTCCTGTTGGAGTTGCAATGACACATTAGGACTCAGCGTTTATAAAGCAGCCCATTTCTGATCTTTTTTTCCCACTAACTGGCCTTTTGACCAATCACATCAGATCTTTTCACATCAGATCTTTTTCAGAGCTGATCTGATTGGTCAAAATACCAATTTGTGATCCGAATTGGGCTGCCTGTCTAAACACAGCCTCTGAGTACAGGGCCAGTTATGAGCTCAAGTCAATTTACATTCTACCGACCACACTCAACTAATTCCTTGTCATTATCCTCTTAGCATTTTACCTCATTAACATATGCTTCAATTAGCTGTCCATTTAGGTCCATTTGGGGATTTGAGGTTGTCGTGTGAATATCATTGTTATGAGACTTCTCCCTCACTCAGGTTTGGCGGAATGGGACAGAGTGACATGCTTTAAATATTCCCTCCCTTTCGTTGTCTGTTTGGGGCCTTGAGGTTTAGCTAGGCAGCCCATTGTCTTCATCAACGCAATGCCGGTGTTAAACACAGTCCCGTCCCCTAATGAGGCTGGAGCCTTCAATACCTCCAACGAAAGATCATGCTGTCAAACGGTGTGACAGAAAAACGTCAAGGGCAATCCCCGGCGCGTGCGGACCCGCAGTGTGATGTAAATATGCCAGCTCCACCATTTCACTGCGTTTACTCCCCAGTTCAAACACAACTATTGTGTCTCTTCTCCTCTCTTGTTGTGTGTGTGTGTGTGTGTGTGTGTATGTGTGTGTGTCAAAGCCGCCCGCCGTCGCGGTGACAGCTCTACGTTTTCTCTCGCAGGATGCTTGGCTGGTTGGGGCCTGATGGATGAAACGACTGGGAATAGACTCTGATGATTCCTCACCAACATCCATCCACAATAGGGATGCGCTCGTGTGCACACACACACACACACACACACACACACACACACACACACACACACACACACACACACACACACACACACACACACACACACACACACACACACACACACACACACACACACACACACACACACACACACACACACACACACACACACACCTAGCCTACTACATACACCTCTCACACTTCCCCTACTTCCCCTTTATATCGCTCTCTCTCCCTCTTTCCCCACCTTGAATGTGTACCATCCACCCCATCCATCCCCCTCTCTTTCTCTCCCTCCCTCCCCACCTCTGTCCTGGTTAGGCCGTTTAACACGCAGTAATCTATAGTGTCGTCACGTCTCATTTGCAGCCGCTGCGTTTTGTGTGGTCCCTCTCCCGCGTCCCATGGATCTCTGCAGGGAGCGGCCTGACACGTACTCGGATTGATGTATTGATGTTTCAGTCAGCCATTGTTTTTCACTGTTCGTCTGGTGTCGGTGTTTCACGTACTAGTCCTCTTCTCTTCCCTGGATACAAACATACAGGATGTAGGCTACTGTAGGCAGCTAGGCCTTGTGGGTCATTTTATAAGATAGGAGTTTGGGCTGAGGGATTGTGTTAACTGTTCATTGGACCAGAATGACTTGGTCTACCAGAAAGATCATCTGAGTTGGTTGGGCTGTGGTTTAGTAAGCAACAAAATATTTTGGGGTAAAACTTTGGTATTTTTAGTTTTAATGATTCTCTCTTCTTCCAAACACAGTACGGCTCCACATTGATTTTCTCATTTGTGAGATCAAGGCATTCTTGACGTGCCATCTGTGCTAAATTCAACCTCTAGAAACTTTGTTACAGACAGAGTTTAAGACAAGAACTTTCCTCCTCAACCTGTCAATGTGCATCCCTACTCATATACAGTATGCCTATAAGTTCAGGAAGTCATCCTGACCAAACTCCCAGCAGTGTCCCTTAGAGAGATCCTAAGATTTCCAGCACTGGTTCTCAACCAACCAACCGTTCCAACCATGGCTGGACGTGCTGCCTGGCCCACTCTCCTATCTGATGAGAAGCACTTGGGCAGATAGACAGGCTCCAACTCAGTGTCCATCCATGTCCGATCCCTTTCTCTCTCAGGCCATTAAAGAGTAAGTATGACCGCATGGTCAGAGCGAGAGCCGGGGCCAAGAGTGGGGCGGCCCATACCGCTCCCAGCATCACAAACCAGGAACTATGGCCGACACTTCCCTTCCCAGTAATGAGCCTGGGTCCAGACTACCAGGTCAATAATTCATAACTCAACTCAACTGGGAGGGAGGGAGAGAGAGAGAAGAGAAGTTGGAGTTGAAGCCCTCCATCCATCCATCCATCCACCACTCTCTCTCATATCAGTGATCTATGCAGCAACAGCCTCTACTATCTACTTCACACAATTCAATGTAAGGCCATGTCTGGTCCGGTGTAATATGGCTTTAAAGGGCATACATCAATGGACAGGGATGGACACTCCAGCCCTCTCTCTTCCTCTCGGCTACTTCTCCATTCTGTCCTCACAATTACCGTGTTCTCTAAAGGAATGTGCGCAATTGATCGTGATCATCACTATTGACGACATTGTGTTTCAGGCCTAGGCTGATTGTCAGCTGTGCTCGTCCAGTTCCAATGTCTACATCGCTAAAGCTGTGTTTACACAGGCAGCCCAACGTCAATCTTATTTTCACTAATTGCTCCTTTGACCAATCAGATCAGCTCTGAAAAGGATCTGTCAAAAAAAAAAAAAGACCAATTAGTGGGGGAAAAAAGGTCAGAATTGGGCTGCCTGTGTAAACACAGCCAAAGTGGCGGAGCTGCTGAATGTCAACTCACCATTCCTTGATTTAGACGGAATGTATGGAATATGGCATATGTTGATGCTAAATTAGCATCGTAGCTCCTTCTGTGGCTTAGAGTGGTGTACCACAGCGATGGAGTTCAACCCTACAGGGAAATGGATACCAATAATACCCAGGATCCCTTTCAAACACAGAGCCATCAGCGATAACTAAGATGGCGGATGAATGGTGGTGCCTGTCAGAACACAAATTATAAGCCTGATCACCGTTAATGTTCGGTCAATATGCATCAGACCCGTAGAGATTTTTCCCTTCACTTCCATTTTCAGACTGGATTGAAGACATTGAAGACAGTGATGGAACAACTCTTGGGAATAGGCTATGGGCTGGCTACTCAGTCTCAGTCCTAGACGAGTATGGGATGTTTTTGCCAATGGAAATTTCCATATTGTTCCCCTTTTGTGGGGCTCGGTTTTTTGATGTTCCGATAATCCCTTTAGGTGACAGATTGCTGAGCTTTTCACTCATAGATTTGATGTTTATTTGCATATTGATAACATAGTGTGCATCCACAAGGGGAAGAGGGAGCATGGTTTGTATATTAACCCATGTTAACTACTATGTTTTTGATTTATTTGTTAAACAATTTATTTATTTCAATTTGTTAACTTACTTATTAACAAGCATCAGAAGACATGACAACAAAACCATGACCCACGTAACTTCCATGTTTGACTGAAACCAGGACTTCTTCCCTCGCAAAATAGGTTTCTAACTCAAGGGTATTTCCTGGTTAAATAAATATATAAGCTTAATACCATGAGAGTTCCCCATATGAAAAAACCGGTAGCATTGAATGTTCACATTGACAAAGAAAAGGTCATGAACATTTAGCAAATGAAGTTTGAAGACTTAAATAATCATATAACAATGTGTAACAGTCCTGACCTGTTTTATGTTGTTTTTTATGTGTTTATGGTCAGGGCATGTGTTTTGGGTGGGCAGTCTATGTTATCTGTTTCTATGTTGGTTTTGGGTTACCTGGTATGGCTCTTGATTAGAGGCAGGTGGTTTGCGTTTTCCTCTAATTAAGAGTCATATTTAGGTAGGGCGTTCTCACTGTTTGTTTGTGGGTGATTGTCTCCTGTGATGTCTCTCGTGTTCGATGTATTTTCACGTATGGGACTGTTTGGCTGTTCATTACGTTTCGATGTCGTCTGTTTCCTGTTCGTGAGTTTACGTTCAGTTATGTAAGTTTATGTTCAGGTTTCGTTCTACGTCGTTTTGTTATTTTTGTAAGTTTGTTATAGTGTTTGTGTTCGTGTTGCCATCATCATCAGTTTCGTTGTTATAAAATAAAAGATGGCTTATTTCCCTGAAACCGCATTTTGGTCTGAAGATCCTTCTCTCCTCACCTCATCCGAGGAAGAGGAGAGCGACAGCCGTAACAGAATCACCCACCACGCTAAGACCAAGCGGTATGGGAATGCTCTACGGAGCAACAAGGACTTCTGGACTTGGGAGGAGATCCTGGACGGTAGAGGACCTTGGGCTCAACCAGGGGAATATCGCCGTCCAAAGGAGGAGTTGGAAGCAGCGAAGGCTGAGAGGCGCTGGTATGAGGAGGCAGCGCGACGACGCGGTTGGGAGCCCGTGAGTCAGACCAAAAAATTTCTTGGGGGGGGGCACACGAGGAGTGTGGCAAAGCCGGGTAGGATACCCGAGTCAACTCCCCGTGCTTACCGTGGAGGTAGAAGGCGTCGTACTGGTAAGACACCGTGTTATGCGGTAAAGCGCACGGTGTCCCCAGTACGCGTGCTTAGCCCAGTGCGGGCTATTCCACCTTGCCGCACTGGGAGGGCTAGGTTGGGCATCGAGCCGGATGTCATGAAGCCGGCCCAACGTATCTGGCCTCCAGTACGTCTCCTCGGGCCGGCGTACATGGCACCAGCCTTACAGGTGGTGTCCCCGGTTCGCCTGCATAGGCCAGTGCGGGCTATTCCACCTCGCTGCACTGGCAGGGCTACGGGGATCATTCAACCTGGTAGGGTTGGGGAGGCTCGGTGCTCAAGAGCACGTGTCCTCCTTCACGGTCCGGTAGACCCGGTGCCACCTCCATGTACCAGTCCTCCGGTGGCAGCCCCCCGTACCAGGCTGTCTCTCCGGGTTCTCTCTCCTGCTGTTTCCTCCTCTCCAGCGCAGCCAGTGCCTAGACCACGCACCAGGCTGTCTCTCCTTCTCCTCCCTACAGAGTCATCCGTCTCCCCAGCGCCATCTGAGCCATCCGTCTCCCCAGCGCCATCTGAGCCATCCGTCTCCCCAGCGCCGTCTGAGCCATCCGTCTCCCCAGCGCCGTCTGAGCCATCCGTCTGCCATGAGCCTGCAAAGCCGCCCGTCTGTCATGAGCCTGCAAAGCCGCCCGTCTGCCATGAGCCTACAGAGCCGTCCGCCAGACAGGAGCCGCTAGAGCCGCCCGCCAGACAGGAGCCGCTAGAGCCGCCCGCCAGACAGGATCTGCCAGAGCCGCCAACCAGACAGGATCTGCCAGAGCCGCCAACCAGACAGGATCTGCCAGAGCCGCCAACCAGACAGGATCTGCCAGAGCCGCCAACCAGACAGGATCTGCCAGAGCCGCCAACCAGACATGACCAGCCAGAGCCGTCCTGCCATGACCAGCCAGAGCCGTCCTGCCATGACCAGCCAGAGCCGTCCAGCCAGGACCTGCCAGAGCCGTCCAGCCAGGACCTGCCAGAGCCGTCCAGCCAGGACCTGCCAGAGCCGTCCAGCCAGGACCTGCCAGAGCCGTCCAGCCAGGACCTGCCAGAGCCGTCCAGCCAGGACCTGCTAGAGCCGTCCAGCCAGGACCTGCCAGAGCCGTCCAGCCAGGACCTGCCAGAGCCGTCCAGCCAGGACCTGCCAGAGCCGTCCAAACAGGACCTGCCAGAGTCCCTCAGCCAGGACCTGCCAGAGTCCTTCAGCCGGGATCTGCCCCTTGTCCCGGTGCTGCCCTTTGTCCCGGTGCTGCCCCTTGTCCCGGTGCTGCCCCTTGTCCCGGTGCTGCCCCTTGTCCCGGTGCTGCCCCTTGTCCCGGTGCTGCCCCTTGTCCCGGTGCTGCCCCTTGTCCCGGTGCTGCCCCTTATTCCGGTGCTGGTCCTTATCCTGGTGCTGCCCCTTGTTCCGGTGCTGCCCCTTGTCCCGGTGCTACCCCTTGTCCCGGTGCTGCCCCTTGTCCCGGTGCTGGCCGTTTATTTAGGGGGAGGTAGTTTTAGGGTGGTCAGTGGAAGGGGTAGACAGAAGAGGGGAGTGACTATGGTGGTATGGGGAGAGCGTCCAGAGCCGGAGCCACCACCGTGGTCAACTGCCCACCCAGACCCTCCCCTGGACTTTGTGCTGGTGCGCCCGGCGTTCGCACCTTGAGGGGGGGGTTCTGTAACAGTCCTGACCTGTTTTATGTTGTTTTTTATGTGTTTATGGTCAGGGCATGTGTTTTGGGTGGGCAGTCTATGTTATCTGTTTCTATGTTGGTTTTGGGTTACCTGGTATGGCTCTTGATTAGAGGCAGGTGGTTTGCGTTTTCCTCTAATTAAGAGTCATATTTAGGTAGGGCGTTCTCACTGTTTGTTTGTGGGTGATTGTCTCCTGTGATGTCTCTCGTGTTCGATGTATTTTCACATATGGGACTGTTTGGCTGTTCATTACGTTTCGATGTCGTCTGTTTCCTGTTCGTGAGTTTACGTTCAGTTATGTAAGTTTATGTTCAGGTTTCGTTCTACGTCGTTTTGTTATTTTTGTAAGTTTGTTATAGTGTTTGTGTTCGTGTTGCCATCATCATCAGTTTCGTTGTTATAAAATAAAAGATGGCTTATTTCCCTGAAACCGCATTTTGGTCTGAAGATCCTTCTCTCCTCATCTCATCCGAGGAAGAGGAGAGCGACAGCCGTAACACAATGGAACTGCTTGAACCCAGTTATTATGCATGTCAGTCTTTGCACCACCGTGATTACTATTGATGATTGAACGTTGTACAATAATGAAGGAGATCTGTCAGATCACCTCTAAAATACATCCCATCAAGTTCAGATTTTTCCTCTACACTCCATTATTATTAAATGAAACCGATTCCTTCGAAAAATTGAACGGTAATGACTATCTCTGGTCCTGCACTGCAAAGCATGCTGGGTAGTAGCCACCACACTTGCCATGACGAGCAGCCATGACATGGGGGAGACATCTGTCAACACGGAATAATGACCATCATCAAGATGTGTCCTCTATGTAGGAACCCATGGAGGAGGACGTTCACCTCTTTATTAGCTGTCATCATTCCACAGAATATATGTCCAAATAAACGGCTAGTAATACCCACGTATGGAGCCAATGTGTCCCCGGTGAAGACTTGGGAGTGGGGGAGGAGAGAGGGAGAGGGAGAGAGAGAGAGAGAGAGAGAGAGAGAGAGAGAGAGAGAGAGAAAACGTGTCGTATATGGAGGGGGTGGAGTGTTCCTGAATGACAAATCGTCACTGGGCCTGGATGCAGATAGATATTGTGGTGGCGTCTCTCTCTCAATCTCTCTCTCTTTCTCTCTACCCTCTCTCTCTCTCTCTCTCTCTCGCCCACCCAGCGTCACCCTCCATTCGTCACTGTCGATGGTCCTGCTTCTCATTAAGTGGGCCGGCGCTGGCGACAACTTAATTTCCTTAAGAGGAGCAGACACCTGATTCAATTGTGTCCTCTCATTACAAGGGGGGGCCCCAGAATCTGTTTTCCCCATCCGGGGCCGTGCTCCGTGCTGAGATGAGTGATGAACACGTGGCGACCACTGTAACAGAAATACATTGGGCCGTGCTAAGCCAGCTCTAGATTATTAAATGCTGTGGACATAATTCCATGACATATGATTCATGGCTGCCTCGCGGTGTCTATCCCTCACTCCACCTCTTCACTCCACCTCTTCTTTCTTCTTTCTCTTTTGCTCTCTATCTCTCAGTGTATCTCTTTTTCATCCGTTTCCCCACCACTTTCTATCCCTCTCTTTCTCTTTTTTCTCCCATAACCACTGACTAGAAACAGTATCTAGTCTTTTTCAATGTCAGTGAACGAGGTGTGTCTGCAGAAAGCTCTAGTTGTCACGCCATAAAGAGATTTTTATTCTCTATGTTGGTTAGGTCGGGGTGTGACTAGGGTGGGTCTTCTTGGTGATTATATTTCTATGTTGGCCTGGTATGGTTCCCAATCAGAGGCAGCTGTTTATCGTTGTCTCTGATTGGGGATCATATTTAGGCAGCCATTTCCCCTTTGTGCTTTGTAGGATCTTGACTATGTATAGTTGCCTGTGAGCACTATAGCAGCTTCACGTTTCGTGATTTATTGTTTTCTTTGAGTTTCACTTCAAAATAAAGAGGATGGAACCATACCACACTGCATCTTGGTCCACTCATTATAACGATCGTGACACTAGTGATCAATCCTCTTTGTCTGGTGTTCACAGAAGTGTCTTACATTTCCGCTGTGGAAATCACACCTTTTACGAGCTCCTCGTTGACATCATAATAATGACTTCTTTATGGTCAATATTTCATCATTTTTATACATTTGGAGTGACTAAATGCAATTAGTAAAAATAAGGCAACGATAATGCAACTAAATGCTGCTGGATATATGCAGTGGATTGATGTATAACAGCCATGTTAAATACATTTTCCATTACAGATGATGATAGTGAGGAAGATGATAGTGAGAGGTCTTTGTCCTAGAATAATATTGCTAAGATTTTGTGTCAGATCACAACCCTCAATCTACCTACACCTGTGGACTACGGGAAAACGAGGACCGAGCACGTCCCCATTCTCATCGTAGGGGCTGCAATGGAGCAGGTTGAGAGCTTCAAGTTCCTTGGTGTCCACATCACCAACAAGCTAACAATGTCCAAGCACACCAAGACAGTCTTGAAGAGGGCACGACAAAACCTATTCCCCCTGAAAAGATTTGGCATGGGTCCTCAGATCCTCAAAAGGTTCTACAGCTGCACCATCGAGAGCATCCTGACAGGTTGCATCACTGCCTGGTATGGCTACTGCTCGGCCTTCGACCGCAAGGCATTACAGAGGGTAGTGCGTACGGCCCCGTACATCACTGGGGCCAAGCTTCCTGCCATCCAGGACCTCTATACCAGGTGGTGTCAGAAGAAGGCCCAAAAAATTGTCAAAGACTCCAGGCACCCTAGTCATAGACTGTTCTCTCTGCTACCGCACAGCAAGCGGTACCGGAGCGGCAAGTCTAGGTCCAAGAGGCTTCTAAACAGCTTCTATCCCCAAGCCATAAGACTCCTAAACACCTAGCCAAATGGCTACCCTGACTATCTGCACCCCCCCCCCCCCCCCTCTCTCTCTTTTACACCGCTGCTACTCTTTGTTGTTATCATCTATGCATAGTCACTTTAATAACTCTACCTATATGTACATATTACCTCAACTAACCGGTGCCCCTGCACATTGACTCTGTACCGGTACCCCCCCTGTATATAGTCTCACTATTGTTATTTTACTGCTGCTCTTTAATAACTTGTTACTTTTATTTCTTATCCATATTTTTTAACTGCATTGTTGGTTAGGGGCTCGTAGGTAAGCATTTCACTGTAAGGTCCACACCTGTTGTATTTCATTTGATCTGACCTGTCAGTCAAACGGTCGCCGTTGGAGACCAGAGCACCTATGCCATTTTGAACCCAGCCAGAGTTATTCCTCTGTTCTCCAACTGCAACAGTTTGACTAGTGCACTACATAGTGAATAGGGTACCATTTCAGACTCAGTCCTGTTGTTTTCTACAGGATTTAAATGGATTGTGAATGTAATTGTTCTGTCAGGCTTTTATCTGCAAGGTGTGAGTGTGTTTGATACCAGCTGTTCACACCAAACCAACACAAAAGGCCCTGCTCTTCATTTATTTATCTCAGTTTCTCTTTTTTTACAAGCCTCCTGTCAATTACCCAATACGTTATCCTTTTGTGGTGTTGTTTTTTGGTCTTCCTATAGGCTAGTCCACACTGAATCAACAGCAAGCCTGTGTCTAGTTGTGTGTGGTTGAATGTGGTTGAGTACGTCCCTGTGAAAATCAGAGTTTGTATAATGAGCAGATCATTCATTTTCTCAACATTGCAACATGACTTTCTCTCTCTCTCTCTCTCTCTCTCTCTCTCTCTCTCTCTCTCTCTCTCTCTCTCTCTCTCTCTCTCTCTCTCTCTCTCTCTCTCTCTCTCACACACTTTCTCTCCACGTTTGTTTATCTCAGTGATCGCTCTTACTCCCTCCCTCCTTTATTTCTCTCTCTCTCCCTTCGACTAATGTCTATTTGTCTGTCTATTTTTCTCTCTGTCTGTATCCAGCCATATCCCTGGGCCTCCTAGACTCCAGTCAGTCAGTGTGTGGAGAGGGAGGTGTGTCTCCCCAGAACACCCCTCTCCCTCCTCCCCTCCCCTCCTCCTCTCCCTCTTCAGGAGGATCAAACAGAAGAGGACACACGCAGGCTGTTTGAAGAGCCCACGGTAGCTCCCCTATGGGTGGGGAACTGGCAGATGCTCAAACCACACAACTCTATCAAGGGGGAGGAGCTCTCCTCTACTCTCCTTTTGTACCCTACTGTCAGTTAGCCGGCAGCCACAAACAGACCGGTCGTTACTGTTGGCTTTGCGTGTGTTGTCTCTTGGAAATAGCTACATGTGTAAATATGTGTGTACATATCTGTCTGGAGTGCATGCAGTGTCTCAGTCAGGATGTCCCCAAAATTATACATTTTCTCCAAGTTGCCAAATTGTTTCATTCTATTTTGTTTATGTATTGTGGGCTATTTAAATTGAATTCTTACCCATGAGATTAACTTTTTCCCCCAAGTAAAGGATAATTATCTAGAGAACACAGGTACACTGATGTAAACACACTCACTCACGCAGTGAGAACAGTACAGTACTACAGTACATTAGCATTATAGCTAGACAGGTATGTACCATAACTACAATACGAAGAATTTTCCCTGGTCTGTTACTATACCTGTCGTCATAACAACAGCAGTTCCTCAAAGTATATAGTCCAACTATAACAGACATATACTATCATAGACAGGCCTGTTCTGTGTCTCGGTGATATGTGCTTCCTGGCATGCTGATTAGCTAACCCTTTGGCTTCCTGGGATCTCTGGAGCTCTGACCTGGTGCTGTCACACTGTGCTGTGCAGTCCTCTGTCTCTCTCTGATCCACCGTCAGCTCTCACATATCAGACAGTCCTCCCTGTGCTGTGGCTCTGAAAGACAAATGATCTCTCTCTCTCTCTTTCTCTCTCTCTCTCTCTCCCTCCCCCCCCCCCCCCCCCCCCTGCTCTGCCTATCTCCGCCAGTCTGTCCGTCACGGTGAACACCTATCCACTCCTCCTCTTCTTTCTCCTTGTCAGACACAGGTGAAAGGTCTGTATCCATACGGGGAGGATACAACTCAGAGTCTAGTTTTATTGCGGTTGTAGCTGTCGCTGGCTATCAGCATCCAGCTCTACCTCCCAGTAACCTGTCGGGAGCAGGGGATGCTTCTCTCCAAGCTGGTCAACACAGAGAGAAGTTAGGAAGAGTTTGTTTTGCAACCTGGGCTGTGTTGAGACACCAGACCTGTGTAGTTTGATGTGCTTCCCCACTGTTGTGGTGTTGCCCTATGAAGGCATGTCTGAACGGTAGTGGTTGGTATTGTTGGAGTCATATCTTACATACACAGATATATGTCTCGTATTTGGGTTTGTGATTCAGAGAGGGAGCCTCAACAAAGCAGAACACTCTGTTTTCCACACTTTCATTTGATTGAATTCTTCCCAAGCAAACCCTCTATGACTGAAGATATAGTTAAATTATGTGGTCACGTTTCATTACTTTAGTGTTTACTATACAATACATTTCTTAATATGCGCTTTGTGAGTGAGTGTGTGCGCGCGCGTGTGTGAGTGTGTGTGTGTGTGTCTGTGTGTGCGTGCATGTGTGAGTGCTTAGTGTGTGTGTGTGCGTGTGTGTGTGTGTGTGATGGATATGTAGTGTGTCTTCTCCCCCATACACGATAGCTCCTCCTCATTTGATCCCCTGATCTAGTCATCAGAAAGGGGGCCGTTGTGTGCCCATGTTGAAAGGGGGCCGTCGTGTGCCCATGTTGAAAGGGGGCCGTCGTGTGCCCATGTTGAAAGGGGGCCGTTGTGTGCCCATGTTAAAAGGGGGCCGTTGTGTGCCCAAGTTGAAAGGGGGTCGTTGTGTGGCCATGTTAAAAGGGTGCCGTTGCGTGCCCATGTTAAAAGGGGGCCGTTGTGTGGCCATGTTAAAAGGGTGCCGTTGTGTGCCCATGTTGAAAGGGGGCCGTCGTGTGCCCATGTTGAAAGGGGGCCGTTGTGTGCCCATGTTAAAAGGGGGCCGTTGTGTGCCCATGTTGAAAGGGGGCCATTGTGTGCCCATGTTAAAAGGTGTCCGTTGTGTGCCCATGTTGAAAGGGGTCCGTTGTGTGCCCATGTTGAAAGGGGGCCGTCGTGTGCCCATGTTGAAAGGGGGCCGTTGTGTGCCCATGTTGAAAGGGGGCCGTTGTGTGCCCATGTTGAAAGGGGGCCGTTGTGTGCCCATGTTAAAAGGTGTCCGTTGTGTGCCCATGTTGAAAGGGGGCCGTTGTGTGCCCATGTTGAAAGGGGGCCGTCGTGTGCCCATGTTGAAAGGGGGCCGTCGTGTGCCCATGTTGAAAGGGGGCCGTCGTGTGCCCATGTTGAAAGGGGGCCGTTGTGTGCCCATGTTGAAAGGGGGCCATTGTGTGCCCATGTTGAAAGGGCGCCGTTGCGTGCCCATGTTAAAAGGGGGCCGTTGTGTGCCCATGTTGAAAGGGGGCTATTGTGTGCCCATGTTGAAAGGGGGCCGTCGTGTGCCCATGTTGAAAGGGGGCCGCCGTGTGCCCATGTTGAAAGGGGGCCGTTGTGTGCCCATGTTGAAAGGGGGCCATTGTGTGCCCATGTTGAAAGGGCGCCGTTGCGTGCCCATGTTAAAAGGGGGCCGTTGTGTGCCCATGTTGAAAGGGGGCTATTGTGTGCCCATGTTGAAAGGGGGCCGTTGTGTGCCCATGTTGAAAGGGGGCCGTTGTGTGCCCATGTTGAAAGGGGGCCATTGTGTGCCCATGTTGAAAGGGGGCCG
Organism: Salvelinus fontinalis; assembly: GCF_029448725.1. Lineage (NCBI taxonomy): Eukaryota > Metazoa > Chordata > Actinopteri > Salmoniformes > Salmonidae > Salvelinus > Salvelinus fontinalis. The sequence goes on from NC_074669.1 coordinate 42,977,529, forward strand.
TCGTGTGCCCATGTTGAAAGGGGGCCGTCGTGTGCCCATGTTGAAAAGGGGCCGTTGTGTGCCCATGTTGAAAGGGGGCCGTCGTGTGCCCATGTTGAAAGGGGGCCGTCGTGTGCCCATGTTAAAAGGGGGCCGTTGTGTGCCCATGTTGAAAGGGGGCCGTTGCGTGCCCATGTTAAAAGGGGGCCGTTGCGTGCCCATGTTGAAAGGGGGCCGTTGCGTGCCCATGTTGAAAGGGGGCCGTTGTGTGCCCATGTTGAAAGGGGGCCGTTGTGTGCCCATGTTGAAAGGGGGCCATTGTGTGCCCATGTTGAAAGGGGGCCGTCGTGTGCCCATGTTGAAAGGGGGCCGTTGTGTGCCCATGTTGAAAAGGGGCCGTTGTGTGCCCATGTTGAAAGGGGGCCGTCGTGTGCCCATGTTGAAAGGGGGCCGTTGTGTGCCCATGTTAAAAGGGGGCCGTTGTGTGCCCATGTTGAAAGGGGGCCGTTGCGTGCCCATGTTAAAAGGGGGCCGTTGCGTGCCCATGTTGAAAGGGGGCCGTTGTGTGCCCATGTTGAAAGGGGGCCGTTGTGTGCCCATGTTGAAAGGGGGCCGTTGTGTGCCCATGTTGAAAGGGGGCCGTCGTGTGCCCATGTTGAAAGGGGGCCGTTGTGTGCCCATGTTGAAAAGGGGCCGTTGTGTGCCCATGTTGAAAGGGGGCCGCCGTGTGCCCATGTTGAAAGGGGGCCGTTGTGTGCCCATGTTGAAAGGGGGCCGTTGTGTGCCCATGTTGAAAGGGGGCCGTTGTGTGCCCATGTTAAAAGGTGTCCGTTGTGTGCCCATGTTGAAAGGGGGCCGTTGTGTGCCCATGTTGAA
>NC_074669.1:42983383-42995883 GCF_029448725.1 Salvelinus fontinalis
ATTAGTGCTCCATATTTGGACTAAACAAACACAGACACAAGACTGCAACAGTCCTCTGTAAACCCTCCCATGGAGGATAGTCACCATAGAGACAGTAGAATAATGCGCCCAGACCCACTACATGGTAATCTGATTTGTGGAGCGATTCAATTATTTAGTAACAACGTCACCGCTACAGACAGACTATCATCACACCAGATTGTCTGTGTCAACACACGCCCACTCACTGATCCGAGAGGTCACACGTGCGATGCAATTTTTGGGGGGGGGTCTATCTCTCTATCCTCCCCCTTCATCCCCCTCTCCCCCGTCTATTCCCCTCCCTCCTCTTCCTATGAATTGAACTGAATTGATCCCCATACAAATGACTTTGTTGGTCCTCAAAGGGGCTCCCATCAATACATTGACTCCTTTTATGAGGGTCATCAAACAGCCATTACGGGTGTCAGGGGGGACCCCGTCCGGGGAGAGGCTGCCCAGGGTGACTGATGAGTGGGGAGGGGAGAGCAGCTCGTCTGGGGGGCCCTGCTGGTTCTAGAGGTCTGGAGGGAGGTTTGGAGGGTTGGTTGGTTATTGAGTGTAGATAGATTAATCTGTTAGTTACATCTGGTTTATTGCTCTGTTTTTCAACTGTAGTGCGTGTGTGTGCGTGTGCTTACGTGTGTGTATGTGCGTGCGCTTGCGTGTGTGTGTGATGGCTCTTGTGCTGGTAATGGTTTTTGTAATTGTTAGTGTGATTGACCTGTTCCTTGATCTATAGCATAGTTGTTATGTTTAAACGGGGCCTGATTAGACCTGTGTCTCATTCTCCGTTATAGCCATAAAAGGACCAAACCTCATCCACCCCAAGACCCTCTCCTATGCCTTATGTAACATTAGCAATTAGCCTGTAATCCACAGTAGAGCCCGGTCTGCTATAAGGATTCCCGATGGTACTGTACTGTAAAGTAGACGAAGAGGTGGGTCCTCCACCATCCTATCCCGTCTATAAGACTGCCTGTCTATAATTGGCAGCCAGTCCCTGTGTAACGCTACTACGCTAACATTCCATCATACTTTATTAGCGTCCCGTCATCCAGTAAAAAGCTAATCTTTTATTCTGTTTTCCAATTATTGTAAAGCGGCGGGGCTTTAAAGGAACAAGGGAGGGGGAGGAGATAATGAAATGAACTTCCTCTAACTTAGAGCAATTCTCTGTGGCACAATGATCAGATATTATCTTGGTCTGGGTATGATGAAATGTATGCTAATGCAATTCATCCATCATTAGTTATTACCGCTGCCGCAACATAAAACACCGTTTTCTTGAACAATTAGACTATCTTTTTTTTAACGGTGCATGTTAATTAGCCGAGGGACTCTGACATGAATATTAAAATGCGTGTAATTGAAAGGGCTGAACTTTTGACACTTCTTGAAGGGGCTGTTTGACAGCGTCGTGGTTGAGCGCCTGTTGTTCAGTGTTTATTTACACTCTGTTGGCTCTGCCAGGATTCAAAGGCCTCTTTCTGAGCACCTGAACGATACCAACAGAGATAATTCCTTCTTCTTAGCTTTCTCTTTGTTAAACGAATGTTGTACAGAAAACAACAGTTTTGTGGAGGTTTTGTCCTATTGGATGACAGCAAGATCCTTGATATCCTTTTCCATTGAGGAAACATATGAAACATGAGAACCAATGAGAACTCCCCCGTCGATCTTCATTAGGAAGTGGGCGGAGGAACACGACTCGGGTCAACAGAGCCCATCTGTACATGTATATCTACCATTCAGACACCGCACCCTCGTCACTCATCCTGTCACCACGGTGACACCACTGTGACACCATTGTGTCCACGGTAACCACATAACCACATTAGACACAGTCAGTGAGTGACTCCTTTTTCCGTTTCTCACCTGCTGTTCGTTCAGACTGGAGCTGCTTCATTTACCCTCAAAGGCCCAAAACCTAAATGTCATTTTTCAGATGTTAATAGGCTGACTTTAAATGCCAGCATTCCTCACGTCTTATTCAGGCACGCACACGTCCACAAACGCACACACATCCCCGCTCACGCGTATTCTCCCAGTGAAAAACGCAGACACAGGCAACTGCAGGATGCCTCAGTAGGTAAGTAGGCCCCTTCCTTGTCTGTTCCTTGTTGTTCCACATGCTGGCTGGCACACGACCGACACCCTAGCCTCACCACCGATACCCTAGCGTCATCAAAAACAACACCATACCCTTTGTTGTCAGGCTCCTCACACAGAAATTGCATATTCATGGGGGTGTATTTAAGCCTGTTTCTGCTGGCATAAGCAAGCATTGTTTTTATCAACTAGTAAACTACAGCGTTTTTCTTCTTCTCTCCTCTCTTCTTCTTCTCTCTTCTTCTTAGGTCTCTTTGCCACTTATCTCCCTTCTGTGTTGCACGCCGCCGCGACGTTGTGTTGTTTTGATGATGCGTTTCGTCCCCGATCTGAATATCTTGGTTTAATAGTGGCTGGGAGGCCTGTGTTATAGATGGTGAGACGAGGCGCTTCCTGTCTGTACAGTAGAGAAGCGGAGAACGTGGTGTAATTCAATTGGCATCATTTTTTCGAGGGGTGGTGGTGGTGGGAGAATAGAATTGCTTTGAATTAGCGGGGAGCAGACCTGCGGTGAGTTGTTGCTGCTTTGTCTTGCAGGGGTTATGCCGTAGCTTCCATACAGTTCTTATTCAATCAACAAAACGTGTGGATACACACACACACACACACACACACACACACACACTCACACACACACACTCACATACACACAAGTATGCACGAACGCGCACATTCACGCATACACACATAGACACATACACACATACACTCTCATCTCGGACAAGAGATGTGTATTTCATCAACTGTTCTCCTCTCCAGACCCTTTGGTTTCACCACTCTTCAAATACAAAGTCTTAGCTGTACCATGAACAACTGTCCTTCTCATCTAGAAGGCATATAAAACATACTTCTAGGAACAAAAGTTCCTCCATGAGATAAAATAAGTCATGTAGTTGGATATTTTCAGATTTTTTAGAATAGTTTCATGTAAGTCACTCTGGATAAGAGCATCTGCTAAATGATTAAAGTGTATAAATGTAAGGTAAAAATGTGAAACTGAACTTTGATTTGTTGACCCCTTTTAAATAAAACATACCATAGAGTCTCTCAACATAGAGATGTAGATCCATCAAACACTGCTTCTTCCGTGATGTGAAACCCTCCTCCTCTGGAGACAGTGTGGCATCATTGATCTTCAGCTGGTTTCAGGTCGGGCATCTCTTCTCCATCTAATTGTACCTTTGTAAAAGCTGCCAATAAAGAGCTGGGCTGTTTGAAGACTGATGTCACAGGCCTCTGGGAGTGGTACGCTAACCCCCAGACAGCTCTCTCACACGCACGCATGCACGCATGCACACACAAACACCCTGTCACTCTGATAGATGCTGGTCCAATAGAATCCACAACAGGTTAAACACCAGGCCTCATTAGATACCTCTCTGGCGGTTGGTGCAATTAAACAGGAAACCAACCATAGACCGGGAGTTCTGACTATGTGTTAGATAGGAGGAAGAAACTTCAAAGGGTTGAGTTAGATATCTGTATAATTTATATAATCATTTTAATTTCCCTACATTTTCCATATTACATTGCATACCTCTCTTTATGTTGCCAGAATGAAGCACGACTCAAACCACTGACCAGTAATTCTTACTAAGGAAGAGACGTAGCCCTTTCCTGCAGTCAATGTCCAAAAGTGCACTCTTTAGCCTCATGGGTGGAATGTTAGTAATATTATTAATAATTTCATAACTACTATAGATAATATTTTATTTGTCTACGAAAATCTGGTGTTTCTATGTCAAACAGTTTTGTTATATTTCAGTCTTCTGTGATGTATATAAAGTGTAATATTGGAATGCGAACTCCAAATGTAATACATTTCAACTCTATATCTGACATGGTACAGGTGTCTTTTTTTTTTAAAGCCCATGACCATGTGTGTGAGGTGTGTACTTTTGTTTCAAAGTAGATTTGTTTAAGACTACCAAGAAACACTCTGTGTGACCCTGATTTAGCCCACTGCAGTAAAAGGTTAAAAGGGTTTAGAGTTGTGAAACATCACAGCACAGTGGAAAAACGTACGGCAGCTTGAACAAAACTGGATGGTCTTCAGAGATAGACAGGAAGGGTTGAGGGTAGCTGAAGGCTGGGACTAAAAACAAACAAAGGATAACTATTGTAAAATATACTGTTTCCATAAAATGTATATAGCATGCATAAGCGGGGGAGGGGTAGTAGGGTTAGTGGAAAATAATAAAGGAACATATAATATATATATATATATATACTGTAAATATATTTAAAATAATAGATCTACAGTGTATATATTTACAAAAATGTGTATATGGGGGATTGGAAATGATGCAGATAACTACATTGACTGAAGCCACAATCTATCTGCAATATTAAAGCTGATCTACCCCGCCCCACCCCCCACCCCCCTTTCCAAAACAGATATATAACAGTAGAATGTCATTCCTCTCTTCAGGACCAAATGTTAAAAAGGGCACAGCACAACTTCACTGGTGTGATGTTGCGGCCAGAGGAGGGTGTATCTACATAAATCACTGACCTCTGCTCTTTTGACTCTTCAGTACAAAATGTTAAAAAGGGTATATAGCACAACTTCATTGATGTTGAGGGCAGTCTGAGGATGCAGTATCTACATGTGCAAAGTGATTTGTAATTTACCCTCAGAATGGCCACCCCATGAATTACCTTAATTAAGAATACCACCTCAAGCACTTCCTATTGATCGACTGGATAGCCGAGGTAAAACACACACACACACACAGACACGCACACACACAGACACGCGCACACACACACACACGCACACACACACACACACACACACACACACACACACACACACACACACACACACACACACACACACACACACACACACACACACACACACACACACAGTAAATCAGGAAGTAATGTTGGACAATTACAAAGGGGAGCCATTGGTGATTTATTGAGGCAATCCACGATTCCATTTCATAATTATTCTTTAACAAAATTTCTGTTTCCTTTTAATGTGTCTTGGGTAGTTTTTTCCCCGTCTCTATCGTATTTTGTATTTTTAATTTTCGCTTTTTGATGCTTTGTAACTTTTCATGCCTTGCCAATGGGCTCCAATGGAGCATTGGTTGCCTTTTTGAAAAGGAGTAATTTCCTTTTATGAGGGACGAGGGTGTGTATAAATATTTTCCAATTGATTAATACGATAAAACCATCGGCGCATCTTTGATACGGTTCCTACTGGGGTCCTGGGTATTGTCATAATGGCAAGATTCAGGATTCAGACCCTGTTCGAGACATCCCTATCTGCCCCAGAGTGGTGGTTCGGTCCCACAGACTCCCTCTGTGTTTAATATTACAACACTGTTTACAGGGGCGAACCAAAGCGTAGGGAGTTGGGGGTTTGTGTTCCTGCTGGCACTGTGGGGACCCAAGTGTGTTTAAGGTTATGCCATCATCAACAGCACAGATTGGTTGTTTTTCTGGTGATCTATCTTCAATCACGGTGTCGTTTTTAATGCATGTTGTCATTATAGATGGATGATTATTTGGAGTGTTGATGTTTGACTGTAACTTTAGACTTTGACTTTTCTTTATGAATGCCATATAAAGTCTTTATGAGTTGTAGTTTGTTCAAAGTGGGACCCAAACAGCTATTTCATCACTAGGCCCATGAACAGAATAATTCACCAATTCCTCTGACTACACGTTAGAAACATGTATCACAGAAACTGTTTTTAACGCAAAGTGTGTTGCGATTTTAAATGCACTTTAAATAAAGTTTGATTTCATTTGAATTTGATTTGTTTTTATAAACCAGAGAAATAAAGATGGTTAGAGGGTCACACTAAGAGTAAATCATCAGAAAAACATTTTTTCTCCATGTCCCAGAGGCCATTGCTCTCTTCTCTCTCTAACACCCAAAGAGTCATCTGGTGTTTATCCTGCTAAACAGGAAAGAAAATCCAGCAGTTCCTCAAAACCACCGCTGTGACCTGCAGTCTTGGTTTAAAATACCCAACATTTAAACTTTTTAATTGCTTAATGTATAATGCATATGGACTTAGAATCTAGATGCTAACTTATTTCTGCTCATTCAGGGGGTTCCTCCTTTCAGTGAAGCAGGGGCAAAGTGTTGAGGAAAGGGGGGCAAAGGGTTGAGGAAAGGGGGGTGAAGTGTTGAGGAAAGGGGGTGAAGTGTTGAGGAAAGGGGGGTGAAGTGTTGAGGAAGGGGGGTGAAGTGTTGAGGAAAGGGGGGTGAAGTGTTGAGGAAAGGGGTGAAGTGTTGAGGAAAGGGGGTGAAGTGTTGAGGAAAGGGGGGTGAAGTGTTGAGGAAAGGGGGTGAAGTGTTGAGGAAAGGGGGGTGAAGTGTTGAGGAAAGGGGGTGAAGTGTTGAGGAAAGGGGGTGAAGTGTTGAGGAAAGGGGGTGAAGGAAAGTGGAACGCATGCACGTCTGCTTGATTTACTTTTCCATTACACTCTTTTTAAAAGGGGACTGTCTCCATTGAAATATTTTTCAGCCTTTTTGAAAAATATTTTAGTTGTTGAGATGATCTGACAAAGGTTACCCAGCACCCGATAGTAGATGATAAACAGAGAGAAGGAAAGAGAGAGAGAAAAAGAGAGACTGAGAGAGAGAGGCTGTCTGTGAGCTATCTAACTTGTGTCCTGGTTTCTCCCTGCTAGATAATGATCTCTTGAAACAGTATGTTCTCTTCTCTCCCTTCTCACTCTTTTTTGTTCCCCCAGTAGCTGTGTGTGTGTGTGTGTGTGTGTGTGTGTGTGTGTGTGTGTGTGTGTGTGTGTGTGTGTGTGTGTGTGTGTGTGTGTGTGTGTGTGTGTGTGTGTGTGTGTGTGTGTGTGTGTGTGTGTGTGTGTGTGTGGTGTGAGAGAGATGAAAGCTAGTTCCGGGGCTAAGGTACGCTCCAGCGCTGCATCTGACTAAGACAGGTGGTAGAAATGGAGATGACTGGCGGAGACTAAAGACAATACAAATATGAAGTGAAAACGCTACTGGCACGCCTCCTCTGTTCTTAACACATGAAGCCCCGGGACAATCAATTATTCATCCTTTTGTGAGTGTGTGTATTTGTGTGTGTGTGTGAGAGAGAGAGAGGAGGTGTCTGTTGCAGTTAAAGAGCAAGCCCCTCGTTGTCGTGGCAGGGGCCCAGGTCTGTCAGTGCTCTCTCTCTCTCTCCACGTAAAGCCCTCCTGCCTGAGCTGTTCTAATGATGGGATCAGGGGGCCACATTTGGTGGCTAAAGTGCAGCTTCAGTTATGAAAAGAAAAAAGAAAGAAAGAGCGAGAAGGAAGAGAAAGAAAAGACGAGGACGGGGTGGGCGAGGAGGAGAGAAAAAGGGGGGAAAGCTTTGTACACTGGGGGTGTTTTTCAAAGAAGTGCAGACTCGAAGCCATTGGGAGACTCCTTTGACTTTAATCTTGGGCTGCTCCTTTGAAAATTATGGCCGAGGACCACGGTTGCTTCATTAAAAGACTTGTTCTTCTCTCTTCTTGTGTAGTTTCAGCCAGATTCTTTCTCTCCTCGCTCAGTGCTGATTTCAGCTTTCCCCCTCGGTGACTCCCATCCCACTACTGATGCACTCCTGAGCATCTTGACACCCACGTGTTAAGGGCCATCCACTTTAGAGTGTGTGTGGGTGGGTGTGCACATGTGCATTCGTGGGTGTGTGTGTATGTGTTTCTGGCTACATATGTAAATAGAATGTAAATTGGACTTGATATCCTTCCTGTTGACATTATGGTAGGCACCTCTCCGCCCCCTCTGCCAGGGTTCTCACCTCAATGAATTACCCACTTGAGTTTAGACGCACTAGTCTTGTGTTTCAGGTCATTTGTAGTAAATGATGTTCAGTTAATGAGTTGTTGTTGATCGTGTAGAGATCAATGTACTGAATTAAATGTAAAATACCTTTTCACTAGTGTCTGTAGACAGGCTCAAGTACATCAGAGACCTCAGGTTGGTCTCTGGTTCTTCCCTTCTTAAAGGAAAGGTCACTGGAGCAGACTTTCTCTCTCTCTCCCTCTCTCTGTCTCTCTTCCTCTCTCTCTTGCTCGCTCGCTCTCTCTCTCTCTCTCTCTCTCTCTCTCTCTCTGTCTCTCTTCTTCTCTTGCTCTTCTTTCCCTCTCTTTTCTTTGCTCTCTATTGTGCAGATTAGATGCTGGGGCCGTTTGAAACAGAGGTAGAGAGGAGGGCCTGTGTGAAATGCCAAACTAGGTACTAATCGATCCCTTGCTGTGTTCGCACACTGAGAATGCACCAATCAGGGCACAGCAAGCTGCCTCTAATGACCCCAACCAGGCCACCCACACACACACACACTGGAGCGGGGATCTGTTGCATTTCTCTTTCTCTCATTGGCTACAGTATTTCCCCCTCTGTTAAATATACTGTACACGCACACACACACACACACACACACACACACACACACACACACACACACACACACACACACACACACACACACACACACACACACACACACACACGTTGAGTGGTAAATGCTTTATGAAGCAGCTAGTTGTGTAAATAAAGATACTAGTGTAATTCCCCAAAGCCCTTTCAGCAGGATGCTACTGCAGGTTGTGATCCTCTGTAAACCGTGGGCTTTAACAGTATGCACTATTCATGCGGCACTAGTGCTGCTGTTTGCTAGTTTAAAGGCAGGGTAGGGCGTGTGTGTGTGTGTGTCAATGAAGCTCAACGTTGTGTGTGTGTGTGTGTGTGTGTCTCACCTCGTTGGGGCTTTTAACCTGCGAGAGCTAAACGAGCAGTGACAACAGCAAGGTGGAGCTCACGGGTCTCCTCTCAGAAGGTATTTCTCCTCAGCACGACTGAGGAAGACGCAGCAGAACACACCTCGCCAAAATGACACCTGCAAAGACCAACAGTGACACATAGGATTTCAGTTAAGCAGAATGAAATTGCAGCAATAAAAGTCATAGCATTGAATGTTCCTACAAATAATGGTGATCTGCATTTGATTAAAAAGGTCGGTATCATATTTTTAGGCGGCAAATCTGTCCAATGTTGAAATGAACATCTGAAGACATGGAATGTTCTTTTGTAAATGTTTATTTCATTATATTCACAATAGATGTCACTACTGTGTGACATTTCCTTTATTCCTTCTTATTCTAGGTTACTGGACGACCTTACATCCGCAATCCGTAGCGGTGAAACTGCCTCATCCATTTTCAATATTACAACAACAAAGACGTTACTTCAAACAACCAGCACAGTTTCTTTCTCCCTCTGACATCACAGCACGCATGACATCACAGCAGTGCTACCATTTTTATTTTTTTTACCTCGTTGGATGCTCATTTCCTCAATGCAAAAACAATAACAAATGCCCTGGGTCGGCCAGTGGCACTGTTTCGCCTATCGCGGATCTCAGCTTTAACATGAACAAGCACTTCCTGAAGATTACCATACTGTTGCTCTAGAAACCGACCCACACTGCATGTTATTGTTGCTGGTACTGTATCTTTTGGACCCTAACCCATGTAGTTGTTCTCAACTTTTCACATGAAAGCTTCTCATCAAAGAGGGAGAGGAGCTACGCTAGGCTGGGGTAGTGTTTCGGGGATACACAGTCACATGTGGAATAGAGGGAGTTCTTCTTGTCTTCTCATCATAAGAATTATTGTGCGCTTACAGATGGAAGATGGGGCCCGTCTTAGGAAAGAGAAGAGCACACAGAACTCCCCAACATTTGGACAGAGTGTGAAATGTTCAACTGAACCGACAATATTGTTGATGTGCACCATCGGAGGCTGGTGGGAGGAGCTAGAGGAGGACAGTCTCATTGGAATGGAATAAATGGGACGGAGTCAAACGTGTGGTTTACATATGTTTGATGTGTTTGATGCTGTTACATTAATTCAATTCCAGCCATTACAATGAGCCCGTCCTCCAATAGCTCCTCCGACCAGCCTCCTCTGATGCATTGATAGACACTTTGTTGTAGATTGTATGTAACTAAATCATGTGTTACTTACAATCTACAGCAAGCTGTCTATCAATGCATCAACTCAAAACAGTACATAAATAAACAATAACAACCCATGGATACATTTGAAAATCCATCAGTTTCACATTTGCTACGGTTAGTTGTTGAGGAATTGCAGTGTCAGCATGATAATTGATCATTATAATCAGTGGTGTGAAGCACTTAAGTAAAAAATACTTGAAGTACTACTTAAGTACTTTACTATTTCTATTTTTGCCAACTTTTACTAAAGAAAATAATGTACTTTTTACTCCATACACTTTCCCTGAAACCCAAAAGTACTTGTTTTATTTTAACAGGAAAATGGTTCAATTCACACATTTGTCAAGAGAACATCCCTGGTCATCCCTACTGCCTCTGATCTGGTGAACTCACTAAACACAAATGCTTCGTTTGTTAATTATGTCTGAGTGTTTGAGTGTGCCCCTGGCTATCCGTCAGAAAATTGTGCCGTCTGCTTTGCTTATTATAAGGAATTTGAAATGGTTAATACTTTTACTTTGATACTTAAGTACAGTTGAGCAATTGCATTTACTTTTGATACTTAAGTATATTTAAATCCAAATACGTTTAGACTTTTACTCAAGTAGAATTTTACTGGGTGACTTTCAATTTTACTTGAGTAACTTTCTATTAAGTTATCTTTACTTTTACTCAAGTATGACAGTTGAGTACTTTTTCCACCACTGAATATGATTAAGGAAGTGTCCAAACAGTAAAGAAAAACAACTAAATACTCCACGTATCCATCTCCACATGCAGTGTGGTCAACACTCACATTCCACTGTTGCTATAGTAGCACAACAAAACTCAAACTGTCTCCCCGGAATGTTTACATGAAACAGACATAGAGATGGAGGCGTCCCTTTGATCAATCAATCCATAAACAAATCCTACTGTAGCTGTAGGGAGCCCTGCAATTGGTTACACAGAGATCAAACGGTGTCAAATCATCACCGCCAACCGCCAGCGAATCATAAGCCCCACCGCTCTGCAGTGATGGGCAACAGTCACCGCAGTCACAGCAGTCACAGCGGTAATTAGACCTTAGTCACATTGTTATCTCTCTGTTTATCCTACAGCTGAGTTAGACAGAGAGAGAGAGAGAGAGAAAGAGAGAGGGAGCGAAAGGGAGAGAGGCTGCTGTGTACACATTACGTCTCATTGCTACCTTACACTCGAAGTCAGGCTGCTTTTTTCAATGTCTGTGTGTTTTTGTTATTTATTCTTTGGGTATTTATGAACCATAAATGTTGCCTTGTTGCCGGCGAATGGAAATTGCACCTGACATCCCCAATGTGGCAGTAGTGTTCTTGTTACAAAGGAACCTGTATGTAGAAGGATGGTGCACACAAGGTGCTATCCCAGGGTGGGGCATTATGGGTATGAGTCTGAGTGGGCATTGTTGGACACGTTGTGCTGTTACTACAGTCAAGTCAGTTACACCTGGTTGTCATGGAGACAGTGGTCGGGTTTGAGTTGAAGTGTTGAGGTTTACAACGTCTCGTTCTCCTGTTCTTGTTCCTAGTTGGAGCTCTACCCCATGCTGCGTACCACTCTTTTAGCCTCAAACAAGTCCATCCATCGGCTTTGTTTTAGCCTCTATGGGGACTCCCCCCCCCCAAAAAAAAAAATATGTTTTGGAAAGCAAGCAAGCTGAGCGCAAGTAGAGTAGCAGACTTTGGAATCAATAGTGTCTTTTCTTCTCCAACTTGATTTAAATGAGGACTACCAGGACTCTGAAGTTCCCCCTCTTCTCTGTCATGTTTGTCTTAAAAGAATGAGCAGTGGAGGCCTGGATGCTCAACGCACCGACTCTAAAGGCCCATACTGTTACCATTGGCCTATTAATTATTTAATACAAATAATAATTGAGTATGCGGTTTGTGCGCGCAAATTTGAGGGGGTGAGAAATATTTCGGTGAGGAAAATAAAATGAGATGTTACACAAGCTTCTTTCTTGTATGGCAGTCCCTGCGGGCGAACACTAGAGCCAATCCCCTCAAGAGCCGTACACACCATCTCGTCTAGCAGGCTGTGTGGATGAGTTAGGTTCCATCAACCTCTCTCCTCTCCCCAGCGCAATTGTAGCTGTCAACGTGTAATCAGACTAGGTTTTCTCTGGGTAAACGGTGCGCTAACAAGCTAGCGCTACCTCAGTCTCCTCTTTAATCGCATCCTCGTAAGTCTTCGTCCTCACCAACCAACCGGAAACTATAATATAGCCTATTTTTAGGGCCAGGCTGGATGGTGCGTGGTGAACAGGAAGAAGCGGGACAGTTTGCATGTCGCACAGCGCAGAAATAGATGATATTAAAGGTTCCCCTAGCCATGGCTGTTCTTAGGCTCCAGCTCCGACCC
>NC_074669.1:42998383-42999877 GCF_029448725.1 Salvelinus fontinalis
GGGTAAATATACACTGCTCAAAAAAATAAAGGGAACACTAAAATAACACTTCCTAGATCTGAATGAATGAAATATTCATATTAAATACTTTTTTCTTTACATAGTTGAATGTGCTGACTACAAAATCACACAAAAATGATCAATGGAAATCAAATTTATCAACCCATTGAGGTGGATTTGGAGTCACACTCAAAATTAAAGTGGAAAACCACACTACAGGCTGATCCAACTTTGATGTAATGTCCTTAAAACAAGTCAAAATGAGGCTCAGTAGTGTGTGTGGCCTCCACGTGCCTGTATGATCTCCCTACAACACCTGGGCAAGCTCCTGATGAGGTGGCGGATGGTCTCCTGAGGGATCTCCTCCCAGACCTGGACAAAAGCATCCGCCAACTCCTGGACAGTCTGTGGTGCAACGTGGCGTTGGAGGATGGAGCGAGACATGTTGTACCAGATGTGCTCAATTGGATTCAGGTCTGGGGAACGGGCGGGCCAGTCCATAGCATCAATGCCTTCCTCTTGCAGGAACTGCTGAAACACTCCAGCCACATGAGGTCTAGCATTGTCTTGCATTAGAAAGAACCCAGGGCCAACCGCACCAGCATATGGTTTCACAAGGGGTCTGAGGATCTCATCTCGGTACCTAATGGCAGTCAGGCTACCTCTGGCGAGCACATGGAGGGCTGTGCGGCCCCCCAAAGAAATGGCACCCTACACCATGATTGACCCACCGCCAAACCGGTCATGCTGGAGGATGTTGCAGGCAGCAGAACGTTCTCCACGGCGTCTCCAGACTCTGTCACGTCTGTCACATGTGCTCAGTGTGAACCTGTTTTCATCTGTGAAGAGCAAAGGGGCACCAGTGGCAAATTTGCCAATCTTGGTGTTCTCTGGCAAATGCCAAACGTCCTGCACGGTGTTGGGCTGTAAGCACAACCCCCACCTGTGGACGTCAGGCCCTCATACCACCCTCGTGGAGTCTGTTTCTGACCATTTGAGCAGACACATGCACATTTGTGGCCTGCTGGAGGTCATTTTGCAGGGCTCTGGCAGTGCTCCTCCTAATCCTCCTTGCACAAAGGTAGCGGTCCTGCTGCTGGGTTGTTGCCCTTCTACGGCCTCTTCCACGTCTCCTGATGTACTGGCCTGTCTCCTGGTAGCGCCTCCATGCTCTGGACACTACGCTGACAGACACAGCAAACCTTCTTGCCACAGCTCGCATTGATGTGCCATCTTGGATGAGCTGCACTACCTGAGCCACTTGTGTGGGTTGTAGACTCCGTCTCATGCTACCACTAGCGTGAAAAGCATCGTCAGCATTCAAAAGTGACCAAAACATCAGCCAGGAAGCATAGGAACTGAGAAGTGGTCTGTGGTCACCACCTGCAGAACCACTCCTTTATTGGGGGTGTCTTACTAATTGCCTATAATTTCCACCTTTTGTCTATTCCATTTGCACAACAGCATGTGAAATTTATGGTCAATCAGTGTTGC